>NC_047518.2:11668422-11840922 GCF_902827115.2 Pseudochaenichthys georgianus
TGTGTTCTCCACAGCAGGAGACATTGTTAGTGCCAGCAGATCTGCCATTTTAGCAAGCAATGTGGACAAGTTCATTTTTCTTTAAACAACATGAAAATACAATGACAAGCAAGTCCTAATGTCAAACTGGCTGCTTAGGTACTAGTACAGTTCAAATACAGATTATTTCAGTTCATCGAAATGCTGCACCTTAATGTTTATTTTACTATATTTTGTATTTATTTGAATACATTAGTCACAGTTTAATAATAATTAAAAAAAAATATTTAATGTTTTGTGATAATTTTTTCTGCTGTACCGAAAACGTACCGAACCGTGACCTAAAAACGAGCTACGTACCGAACCGAAATGTTTGTGAACCGTTACACCCCTACAATCAATGTTAACTTGGAAAGCCACAATATTAATATTTTAACTCAATCACATAGGTGATATTATTGTGGCACATCAGTAAAGCCTTACATATAAGGTGGCAGATGTAATTTAATGAATTTTAACTGAACAATAACTGAATGAGTTTGTCTCACTCTTAGACCAGCAGGGGAACGAATCTATGCAGACTGCTGCAATAAGTACATTAATTAACTGTCTCATCGATGTTTGTCTGAATTAATATGATACTATTAACAATCATATTATTCCTATCAGCTGTCAATCACTGTTAATAAATAATAATTAAAACTGCGGTCACAGACGTGCACGCAGTTGTGGGCGGGCCTTCGCGTCCGAGCGCCTGTCGGGGAGGGTCGCCGGTCGTCCCGGCGTCCTGCAGGCGTGCTGGTAAATGAGCTGCGTGTGATCTGACCAGGAGGTATTAGGCTTGTGTGTTAGTGGTTCTGGCTGTGTAAGCAGGGTGTTGATTTGTGGTTCATGTTATAGTTGTTGAATGGAGGTATAGTTAAGAGTTGTTTGAGTTTTTACGGGATATATTTGGCGTGTTAAAGAAATGTGTACAGTCCAACAATAGTTCAAGCCACTACAGGGATTTGAACCCTGTCTCATATGAGAGTCCATACCAGTGGTGTTTGCTTTTTGTGGCTGTGTGTATTGATCAAAAAGCAAACCTGCAATACAGTTGTTAATGTGATGTTGTCAATGGCACAACAATGATGCGTGAAGCTGTGTGTTGGGTAATAGTGATGTATGACTAAATATGTAGTTGTAACATATGTATTGCACTTGCAGGATAAAATTGATCTGACGTAATCGGGAACAGCATGCTATGTAATGTTAAATGTCCTGTTAGCAGGGCAGTGGGGTTTGCTATAAGCATGAAAGACCTCTCCATTCCCTGTGTAGTAAGACATGTAGGTGATTAGGTGTGGTATGGGAGAGAAGAAAAATTAAAACAGTTTGTGAACTGGAATGGAAATAGAGAAATGTTGGTGTGATTTATTTAGTGTATGTAATTAAACAGAGTGATTGGTGTTGTGTGAGAAGTGATATGTGTAGCAGGGTTTCCGCTAGGATTTTTTCTCGCCGGTCAAATGTCCGGGCAGAATTTATTTTACCGGACTAATTTGAAACTTACCGGTCATATTTCAATAATAATAATAATAGTTGTGTAGCAGAGTTTCCGTTAGCAGGTAATTACCGGACTATGAGCAGATATGCTTCAGTTTAAAACTCAGTTCACGGGGCTCATTTTTATATTGCTTCAGTTTATAATCGTAACAGATCGAAAAATTCAGATTAATTTTTCAATAAATGATTCCACAAACAACATAATTATTACATTCAAACAAACTACTTGTAGTAGATAACGTACATTATTCAAAAGTTTACATTACATTTGAATAATAACATGGGAGAAACGGATCCTCTCTTTTCCCCTCTCCCTCCCTCTCTCTCCTGACAGCCCGTCAGTTTCTCAAGCAGCTCCTGCAGCGCGCTAAACAGAGGGCGGGGCTTCAGGTGATTATGCAGAGCTGCGTGTCTCGGTCAGACTCAGCAGCTGATCTGATCTCTCTCTCTCGCGTCCGGTTACACTTCACTCGCGTTTATGTCCATATCGATCAGATCCAGCTCTCCTGATCGGCCTTTATAGAGAGCACCGATCAAACTATTAAGAGTGAATATCGGCCGATATGACCGGTGGCCGATCAATCGGAGCCTTACCAGACAATTTGACCGTCAGGTTTTGAATTTACCGGTTTTTTATAAATTTTACCAGCTAAAAACCGGTAATTACCGGCTAACGGAAACCCTGATGTGTAGATGTGGGAATGTGGATGAGGGTGGATTATGCAGACGTTTTTGCAGAAAGTGGAACAACCTGTGGAAATGACTGTAAAGTAATGCACAGTAGGGTTGGTTACAAGTGCAAGATGACACAGAATTAGTTGGGGTTTGTTGTGGATGGTGTTGACATTGATATAGGCAATAGTGTGCCTCTCTTTGCGTACGCATACATAAACATATTAATAAGGCATTACATATTGTTATTGGAGCGCTTTTACAGGTGCTCAAAGCGCTGTACAAGTACACATTACAGATATTAGACATGTAAGAGCCATTACTGTGGACATTACCCACATGAGCAAATGCGGGTAAAGTGTCTTGCCCAAGGACACAACATATGTACAGTCACACATTACTCCTAAGTAGTTGCTCTGGCACTGACACCAAGCAACAGTTGTGTGTGGAGTTGGCGGGGATGAAGGCATGTGTATGCCTCTCCCTGCTTCCACTGTCTACAGGCAAAACCAAATGTTATCTATATTGTGAGTACATGGCTCCTATGAAGTTGTTTTGGCACTGACACCAATCAACAGCTATGTGGGACTTGGCATAGATGAAGGCACATTGTAGGCCTGTCCCTGCTTCCACTGCTCACGCACACAAGCAATTTACATTTGTACCATGAGTGGATTGCTGAAAAGTAGTTGTTGTGGCACTGACACCCAACAACAGTCATGTAGGACTTGGCAGGGATCAAGGTGTTGAGGTTCCTGTCCCTGCTTCCACTGTCCAGACACAACCAAATGTACGGAGTGTTGTTTGTCAGTTCCAGAAATGGAACTGGTTAGGACCGCTTTCTTAGTAGACATTGAACTGCTTCATGAGTGCTGAAGTACATTGGCTTGACCGTGGTTTCTCCCAGGTATGGACTTGTATTTGTGAGATATACATGATCGATCAATGTTCCCTTTTCTGTTGTGGGTTCAGATACCAGTTGGGAGTATCCAAGGGTTGTCATGAATGTGGACATTGAAGTGGATTTGAGCAGATCTTGGTTGAAGTCCCCCAACATGACAATGTTGTTTGATGTGGCATTGAGGGCATTGGTCAACTGGGGCATGTTGGTTTTGAACTGTGTCATGGGATAGTTTGGTGGTCGATAAACAACCGCAACAATGAAATTGTCTTCGGTGAAATGACAGGCAATGCATTCAATGTTGAGGTTGGGAAGATACAGTTTGGTGTAATGTAAATGGTCTCGGCAGTAGATCCCAACGCCGCCACCTTGTTGGTCCTTGTATGCTGCCAAAACCGGGTCTGGTGTGTTGTAGGCCTTACAACGTGGCATACTGTGAAATGTGTAGTTTGGAATGCGTGTAGTGTCAGGTGTGACAGTGTGAGGTAACCATGTCTCTGTGACAGCCACACAGCTATAGGGAAATGGTTGAACAGCAAGTGTTAGATCAGGTAAATGACTGGGCAAGCTCTGAACATTCATAGAGAATATTGAGAATGACAGAGTGTTCTGTGTGGGTGTAGTACTGATGGGTACAAATGCTGGCATGCCTGCAAGGGAGTCTTGAATATTGGGTTTGCAATAGATGGCGCTGTCTTTGAAGTCCTGCAGTGTCAGGCCAAGTAAGCTGCTAACACGGCTCAAAGCCACATATGACTGTCCCGGTGCAAACACGCCTTTAAGCGAAATGACGGCTTGGTCTATAGTTAGTCCTTGCACCTTGTGGACAGTACAAGCCCAGGCCAACTTCAATGGAAACTGTTTGCGCAATTGCCCCTTGCCGCCAAACCTTTCCTCCTCCATGTGTATGGGAGTAGCTGAAATGTGTGCAGGAGATTTAGGGGAACGCGTCCTTCGGTGACTTCCCACCTTGTCAGAGTCAAATTTCACAAAGACAGTGTTGTCAGAGGTTTTGCTGTCATTCATGACAATGTTCATGACTTCGCCGCACACTCCGTTCACCAATCCGTCAGACACATCGATGTTTTTGATCAGCATGACACGTGCTCCATGTCCTATGTCCAAGGACTCGGGTAGAATGGATTGGTAGACATGTTTGAAGTGGCCCTGTTTCAATTGCATGAGTCTGGTTTTTGGATTTTTCTCATAATCCAGTGCCTGCACACATAAGTGGTCTGGACATGTGGCGCCTAACTGGATGATGTTGTGTGCGTTGACTTGTGCGTTGGTGGGAAAAATATGCAAGGCCGAGCTGGCGAGTCCGGTTTCACAGTTTTTCAACAGTGCGATGTCACTTGGATGAAGGGCGGTGGTTTTGAGTCTTGTACGCAGTCTGTTCAACATTTCGGCAAAGACAGTGTCTTGTTGGCGTACAATGGTGGTCAACTGTGCGATGGAGAAATTGCCATTCCATAAATCACATAGTGGTGCCTCCAAATACAAGGCCTTGGCTTGAACTGGGCTGAGCTGGACAAAGTCTCCCACAGCTATGACACAGACGTTTCCAAATGGCGAATGATCCCCGGGTTGCATAATTTGGCGAAGCCTGCCGTGAATGTAGGCCAGCAAGTTATGACTGACCATAGAGATTTCATCTATCACCAGGATCTGCAGGTCGTTTAATTCAGTACGTAAGGTACTGAGTTTGGCCTCGCCTAAGGGCATGTAGGGGAGTTTCACATTCATGCCTATAGACAATGTGCTATGTATTGTGGTGGCTTGGATGGAATAAGCAGCAATGCCAGTTGGGGCAGTCAACAAGACGGTGACCTTGTCCGGTGAACTAGCAACCTGGGACAACAATATAGTGGCTTCATATTGGATGGCCTTGATGAGGTGTGTTTTCCCTGTGCCAGCACTGCCAGTGATGAAGACATGGAAAGGTGTTGGCTGTTTGCCATTGACTTTGGCATGGCACCAATGTCTGACTTGGTAGAAGATGTCTCTCTGTTGGACGTTCAGTGATCTGAGGAGGTTAAGTACATCAGGGCGACACATGGAGTTAGCATGTGCCTCAAAACGACTTCCCTGGGCACCACTGTCAGGGATGTCTGGATTGTCATCAGTGTCTTCATCCACGGTTTGCACGCGTAGCCTCATTTCCTCGTCACATTCCAAATCTTCCAGACATTGATCGGGACACATTTGGCACCAGGCATCTTCAAGGATGTCTTGGTTTACAATGTCATTTGCCGAATGTGTGATGTCTTGACATTCCTTCTCAAAAGTTTGCCTGTTCACGTCAACAGTGTCTTTAACAGAGTGAGGCTGGCCGTCTAGCAGCCAGTGACCATGGCGATAGAACTCTTCGAATGTGGGACAACCTGGAGGTTTGAGGTCATCAGCTACACGATAAGGTAGGAACAGCTGCAAAATGTTTTGGAAGTACTTTTCCGGCTGCGTGTCATTTGAGAACCGCACATAGCGCACCACAGCAGTGCGTGCCGGTTGCCTTTTCTGGATAAATCCAAGTCCCTGGCCTAGTTGGATTTTCTTCCGAGGGCTCTCGCTGTTAGACAGAACTCTGTATTCTGACAGAAAGGTAGCCAAACATATTTGATGGAAAAGGGGTTCGCTTGGTCTGGCTGCATATCGGTCCACAGGACTGGTCATCCACATGTTGTCGTTAGTGAGCGTCTGTGAATTGGCCATGCGTTTCAGTGTGGCCATAGGCCGGCTGATGCGCGTGGCGTGTTCTCCTGTGGGAATGTACACGGTGGCGCACGAGCATCCTTTTAAAGGCATCTGGAGCAGTCTGTACACGGCTTCCTGTGCGCACACATCTCGATTATGCAAATACACACGTCCCATCTTGCGCATGGCCTGCTTGGCATCTGTGTTGCCCTCCTGTGTTGCTTCACGGTGAGCGGCGCTGATAAATAAGCCCATTTCGCGCTCAGCTTTAGCAATGTATGAAATGATGTAGACAATGCAAGCATATGCATTGACAACAAACTGGATGTCCATGTTAGCATTCCATGCTGAAAGTAAGTGCTTGTGGTAAGGATTCACCCATACGTCTGCGGGTTGGCGCCTAAGGACAACTTGTGTTTTGCCAGCAACGCAGGCAAAAGCAGTTTCCAACAGCTGTTGGGTCATGCCAAGTTTGTCATACAGCTGTGACACAGTAGTGAAAGTCTCCCTGACATCAGTGACTGTGTCTTTGACCTTGGTCATGAGTTTACATGCTGCGTCTTTGGTCATGTGGTTGTTGGTGGTGTCCTGGGGCGAGCACAAGTCGTCAGTATTCCGTCCTCTGGAAACAAAGGAGCTGTCACTTGGCGGCCGTGGGAAATTGAAGCGACATACAGTGCGTTTCTTTCGACAGGACTTGGAATGCTTTTTGCTATGCGTTTGGAGGGTTGATACCTGTTCCTGAAGACTGTCATCACCTTCTGGAAGTGAGCATGAAATGTATTTGTCAACAAACAGTACCACCTCCTCATCACTGTCGCGATCCACTTGTGGGCTGTTGGCAATCCAGAAAATGGCATGAATATGAGGACTCCCTCTCTGCTGGAACTCCACACGATAGAAGAAGTCTACCACCTTTCCTATTGGTTGGCTTGGTGATTGTATGACCTCTTTTAGAAAGGTCCGCCATCTTTTGTCAAACATGCGTGCTGCAGTGACAGGATTGTGACGCAAAAGACCGCATTTGTCACTCCAGTCTAAATCGGCGACATTGTCACATCGTCCTTCTTGACGCATCATGCTGATAAGCAAATTCTCCCACCGCATGTCAGCAGCAGAGAAGGAGCAGAAGAAAGTGGGCAATCCAAGCTGCCTGACCATGGCAAACACATCCTTTTGGGCTCCAGCCCAAAAAGCAGGTGTGCCACGAATGGGCCGCAGGAATCTGTAGCCGTCATTGGTTTGAAGTATTTTTTTCAGAGTGTCAGTGTTGTTTAGCATGTCCCCTGTAATCGTACCTGGTGATGTCCCGAAATGTCCTTTTACGTAAAGCGATGGAGATACTTGAAGAGACCATCTGTACTTCAGTCTGTACTGAGCGTAGAAGATGTAATCAACATTATGTGCAAACCGACCGTCGGCATGCATAATGCGACTTTTAAAGTAACTGGCCAAGGTCACCCTGTGGTTCCGGAAATCATGGTAGGTTGGACCACCCAGTGGGAAAAGGACGGGGAAACTTTTGGACTCGTTGGTTTTGTCTGTAAGAAGGGCAACAGGATTGTTACCTTCAGCAGGAGCAATGTTCAGGGTTGTGTCATAACGGTCTAAGATTTCCTGTCCTAGATCCACAGGTTGGAGACATGTGTCCATGAACATGCCATGTGTTTGGCGGTCATGTGATGGTTCCTCGTCAACACATGCCTCTTCTGGCTGTGTGTGTTCGTCAGGAGGCTGTTGGTTGACGTCTTGCTCATAGCGATTTAACCATTTGGTGTTGAAGAGTATGTCAGCGTAATAAGGGTTGTACGCTTGTAACCACAGCAAGGCTTTTTTGATACGCTGGACACTGACGTATTGGTAGCTGTAATTAGCCGTGTATGACATCTTGCGTTTCAGGTGAACTCGCAGTAGTGAGTCATCGTCGTCTGACCTTGGCAAAACGTGTGTGGTCGCCGTTATGTTGGCAGGGACACATGTCACCGGCCCGTGTACACCGTTTTGTCCACCTCTAGGTAATGCCACCCATTTCCGAAATGCAATGTGTGCAGAAATCAGCTGTGTCTCCAGAAGGTTCAGGCAACTTAATTCAGGAGGTATGGCTTTCAAGTGCAAGGTGTTAACGCTGCAGAGTGTCGGCATGGTACCGCGACGTAATTTTCGATGGCAGTCAGTACAGATACATGACTTGCCCATGGGTGAGGCTTTCTGCCTGCAGGGCACTGAGCAGGCACGGCATTTGTGCAAGAACCGCTCTGTGATACAGTGTGCGGCTGCAGTGTTGGCAGCACTGCTGTGCTGGTAGTTCTTGCGTTTGCAACGTACCACCTGTTTTCTGAAACAGAACCTTTGGCATGGATTACACACGTAATTAGGGCCGTGCTGTACATCTTCATTGAACTTGGTCAAAACACATGCAAAGTCCTGTTTGTTGAGTTTGGTCCCAGCCACTTGTCTTGCACCGCCCGCTATCCCGGAGACTGTATGTGGGTTGTGTGTGCGATATTTGGTGATGCTGGTATTTTTAACAGCACGGCGATGGTTCCTGTCTCGATAGTATTTGGTAATGCTGGCATTTTTAACTGCACAGCGATGCTTCCTGTCTCGATAGTATTTGGTAATGCTGGCTTCACGTTTGCCTGATTTATGTTGGTCGCTGGTGTTGTATTTGTGTTTGCGGGCTTCACGCATAGCACGTCGGTGCTTATAGCTTCTGGCGTATAGGGCGATGCTTGCTTCACGTCTAGCTTTTTTGAAGCTGGTGTTTGTTTTATATTGCTGCTTTTTTGTGTTGAGTAATTTTGTTTTGTACATGTCATGGTCATTGTAGTGTCTTTTCCAGGCAGCCTTCACTCTGGCTTTGTATGGTGGATTGCCTTGATATTTTTTTCCACGTGTTGTCTTCTTCAGGTGTCGATAGGTTGTGTCTGCATGATATTGTCGTTTACTAGGTATTGAAATTGAGCAACTATTAGTCGAACCGCATAATCCTGCTTTATCCGACCATTTCTTAGTAACTTTTGAAGTACTATTACGAGACTACAAAGCATTAGTCAAAAGCTCTTGCAGCAGAAACCTATCTGTTAGTGCTATAGCCACATTTAAGGAAGAGATTCCACCAATACTTAACTCGATAGCATGTCTGCATGTAGGGGAGGAAACTTATACAAAATGTACACCACCCCAAATTGATCATGTTGTTGATAGTGCTATAGATGCGCTGCGAATAAAATTAGACTCTGTTGCTCCTTTTGAAAAAGAAGAAAATAAAACAACATAGATTAGCTCCATGCCATAATGCCGAAACCCGCAAAATAAAGCAAAAGTCTAGACCACTTGAAAGGATATGGCGTTCCACTAAACTTGAAGAATCTCGTTTAATTTGGCATATTACTCTCAATGAATATAAGAAAGCACTGCGTAAAGCGAGAGCAGCCTACTACTCTTCATTAATAGATGAGAATAAGAATAATGCAATATTTCTTTTCAGCACTGTAGCCAGGCTGACAGAGAGCCACAGCTCCATTGAGCCTTCTATTCCCATAGCACTCAGTAGTAATGATTTGATGTGCTTTTTTAACGATACAATTGTTACTCTTAGAAACAAAATTAATGACCTCTTGCCTTTGACCAGTATAGTGTTATCAACAGCTCCCGGAAACGTAAGTTCTAATATTACACTAGATAGTAAACTAGAATGCTTTTCAGCCATAAACCTTGAACAATTACATTCAATGATTCTCTCTTCTAAACCATCAACGTGCATGTTAGACCCAATTCCAACTAAGCTGTTGAAGGAAGTTTTTCCATTAATTAGCACTTCTCTATTAAATATTATGAATATGTCTTTATTATCAGGCTATGTTCCACAATCATTCAAAGTAGCAGTGATAAAACCGCTTCTTAAAAAGCACAACCTCGATCCAGAGGTTTTAGCCAACTATAGACCTATTTCTAATCTTCCGTTCCTCTCAAAGATTCTTGAGAAAGCGGTCGCAAAACAGTTGTGTCATTACTTAAAAAACAATGATTTATTTGAAGATTTTCAGTCTGGCTTTAGAACACATCATAGCACAGAGACAGCTCTGGTTAAAGTCACAAATGACATTCTAATAGCCTCAGACAAGGGACTTGTCTCTATTCTTGTTTTGCTCGATCTCAGTGCTGCATTTGATACTATCGACCATGATATCCTATTGCAAAGACTAGAGCACTTAGTTGGCATACAGGGAACTGCTTTAGGCTGGTTTAGGTCCTATCTATCTGAACGCTCTCAGTTTGTACGTGTCAACAATGAATCTTCCAAGCAAACCAAAGTTAGCCATGGAGTGCCACAGGGCTCAGTGCTTGGACCTATTTTGTTCACATTATATATGCTTCCATTAGGCAATATTATAAGGAATCATTCTGTAAACTTTCATTGTTATGCGGATGATACTCAACTATATTTATCAATCAAGCCTGATGAAATTAATCATCTAAATAAAATTCAAGACTGCCTCAAGGACTTAAAAACGTGGATGACCTTAAACTTTTTGATGTTAAACACGACCAAAACTGAAGTTATTGTACTTGGCCCGAAGAATCTACGAAACAAATTATCTAAAGATATACTAACTATGGATGGCATTAATTTGGCCTCCAGTGAGACTGTAAGGAATCTTGGTGTTATATTTGATCAGGATTTATCCTTTAACGCCCACATAAAATCAATTTCAAGGACCGCCTACTTCCATCTACGTAACATTGCAAAAATCAGGCATATCTTGCCTCAAAACGATGCAGAGAAACTAGTCCATGCATTTGTTACTTCTAGACTGGATTATTGTAACTCTTTATTATCAGGCAGTACCAAGAAGTCAGTCAAGTCGCTTCAGCTGATTCAAAATGCTGCGGCTCGTGTACTAACCAGAGTTAGGAAAAGGGACCACATTACTCCTGTTCTGGCTGCCTTACACTGGCTCCCTATAGAACACAGGATAGAATTTTAAATTCTTCTTCTCGCCTACAAAGCCCTTAATGGGCAGGCGCCATCTTACCTTAAATAACTCATTATACCCTACTGTCCTACTAGGGCATTGCGTTCCAAGAATGCAGGGTAGTTGGTTGTTCCTAGAATCTCTAAAAGTACAATGGGAGCCAGAGCCTTTTCTTATCAAGCTCCACATTTGTGGAATCAGCTTCCAGTTTGTGTTCGGGCGGCAGACACCCTATTCGTTTTTAAGAGTGCGCTTAAGACCTTCCTTTTTGATAAAGCTTATAGTTAGGGCTGATTAGATTCAGCCCCTAGTTTTGCTGATATAGGCTTAGTTTGTCGGGGGACATCTTACTTCTTCCTTCTCTCTGTCTGTACCTGTGTACTCTCATGTTCCGATTAACCCAGCTTCCCCACATGTCTTTCTTTTTGGTGTCTATATACGCCGGGATCCGGAGTCATGGATGATCCTGCGGTCCTATGTCCTGGATCGCAAGCGCTGGATCTTGAGTCGTGGCTGTGGACCTGGATCATCGGTCCTGGATGGATATCCTCGTGGATTCATCTTCCTATTATACACACATGCATTTCCAAACATTTGGACTACCTATGTTGCAAATGTATTATCTTTTCAATTTACACACGGCATCTATTGCACGTCTGTCCGTCCTGGGAGAGGGATCCCTCCTCTGTTGCTCTCCCTGAGGTTTCTCCCATTTTTCCCTTTAAACTGGGTTTTCTTCGGAAGTTTTTCCTTGTACGATGTGAGGGTCTAAGGACAGAGGGTGTCGTATTGTCATACTGATATTCTGTACACACTGTGAAGACCACTGAGACAAATGTAACATTTGTGATATTGGGCTATATAAATAAACATTGATTGATTGATTGATTGATTGATTGATTGATTGATTGATTGATTGATTGATTGATAACATGCCCATTGAACGTATCAATCAGGTGTCCAAATCACTTGTTTTTTATATTTCATTTTCAACATTTTCTGTCTAGGTGACCATGACCTGACCTGAGGATGGAGCCCACCCTCACATCCACACATCAACACCCTGGTCATCGGCCTGCCATTTTAAGAATGTTTACCGAAATGAAGCCTCTGTTTGTATGCTGCTCCTCACGTGCCAGTCGTTACACAGCGACCACCACCAATGAGAGGCCACATGATTTTGGAAGAAAACGTCTTTAACCATTTAAAGGTGGGGTAGGTAAGTTTGAGAAATCGGCTCGAGATACACTTTTTGTTATATTCCATGGAATGCTCTTAACATCCCGATAGCAATGAATATCTTAAGTGCTTTGACAACAAATCCATAAAAAAAAGTCATCTGTGGAAGCCGTAGTACTGTAAAAAGCACAACCAATCATTTTAGCCGGCCCGGCTAAAATAACTGGATGGCCTACCTGCCTGTCAGCCTTCCATCTGTGCACAAACTTATCTCGTGCCCTCATTGGTCGTGTGCGCGTTCGTGTGTGTTGGAGGAGGGGCTCTGTAAGGAAGCGGCAGATTTGTTCTGGCTGTGTATTTTCAAATTCTAGCGCACTCGAGCTGGTTTCTTCAAATTACATACCCCACCTTTAAGCCCGGCTTTTTTTTCAAGAAACTGTGTCTCAGGGCTTCTTAAAGGAATGGTATGCTCATGACACTCATTTTTAAATAATTATCATCCGATAAAACAGACCAGTCTCTGCCAGTCTCTTTTTTTTTTTTTTAATCCGATGACATTATCAGTGATTTTAAACTGATTATATACCGAAATAACATCAACACTGTGGGCGCCGCCATTTTCCGGACGTGACGTAAACCATGCGTTTGGTTTTCGAAGACACGTTGATCTCCATGTTATTTACTGTAGTTTCTCTCTTCAAATATGCCTCACTGTATCGCGAAATATTGCCACAATTCTGATAGGAACAATCCACGGAATGCTCGGTTCCATCTGTTGCCAAAAGGTTAGCGTAAGAAGTACATTCGGAAGCAGTGGCTAGCGAAATGTGGCCGGCCCGAACCGAGAGATTCACAGGCTCATGTATGCAGCGAACATTTCAAATTTCCGGACGACTACTCTGAGAGTATGATAAAACATAACATGGGATTTATGGAACAACCATTACTTAATGGAGATGCAGTACCATCGGTCTTTCTGGTGTCATCACCGACCAGGACACCAGTTCGGCCAGTTGAGAAATCGCCCTCTGCAAGTGTGAAGCGACGGAGGAGCAGAAGTAGTGCTCGGAGTAAGAATAAGGTATGTTATAGCGCATTTCCATTGCAGCGGCTAGCCCCGTTTTAACGTCCTTTAGCGTCCAGGCCAGGACAGTTTTTGGTGGCCTTTCCATATAGCGTAGTACCGGCTAGTGTGTATTTTACCCCAGTTTTTTCCGGCCCCATAAAATCGTGATTCTATGGCCAGGGACAACGAAGCTGAGTATGCTAAACTAGAGAGGGAATCGCTAGCAAGGGTGGTACTACATGCATACATATAGTATCTTATATCATCTTCCCATTATACACACATGCATTTCCAAACATTTGGACTACCTATGTTGCAAATGTATTATCTTTTCAATTTACACACGGCATCTATTGCACGTCTGTCCGTCCTGGGAGAGGGATCCCTCCTCTGTTGCTCTTCCTGAGGTTTCTCCCATGTTCCCTTTAAACTGTGGATTTTCTTCGGAAGTTTTTCCTTGTACGATGTGAGGGTCTTAGGACAGAGGGTGTCGTATTGTCATACTGATATGTATGGCTGAATTCCCCCATCCAATCTCTTCACATTGGTCAAAACTTGTTCCTCTGCTGACGAGTCCGAACTGAAATACTCCGCCATGTTTCCGTGTGTTGACAAAGTGAACGCATGGATGACGTCACGACCATCACGTGACTACTGAAAATGGCAAACATGGCGGCGGCCAGACGGAATATACAGGTCTTGATCAAAAAGAGCTATAAAATCATTATTTACCGGGGAATATCGCTGATTTCTTCAGGGTATGGTTTAAACATAACGTTTCACTAAATACTGAAGTTTTGATTAATTATCTAATGAGTGGACCATTCCTTTAACATTTAACAACCTATTGTTACTTAACGGGAAGAAACTCAGCTAACTGACGATATGAACAATTTTTAGCTAAACGAAACACAAGAGCAATACCAAGCCTCTGAATTGGCTCTGAGGGAAAAAATGCTATCGCTCTTAGCACAGAACTCACGGTAGAAATACTTTATTACTTATCGGATCTGCACAACATATCAGATTAAAGCTGATATTCCACAGATTCTAGAGTTATAAGTATCATCACTGTGCGATCAAAACTCAGGGCAGCGAAGGCAAACCCAGACAACACACAACCTAGCTTTACTGAGCCAAAATGGCAAATAGTCTTACCTTTGCTGTTATTCTGATCAAAAGTTGTGTTCAATGGCATTAAAATGATAAAAAAAACGCTGTTGAAGGTGAATCCAATGGTTAATCTAATGTGTCTGTCACTTTGAAATGATTACTGATAATCCATCATCATATTTATGCCAATAAACCTAGTTTTCAGTTTTCAATTTTCAGAGCGTAACATAGCTTTCAGTTTGGGCCAACTGCGTGCGCATCACTCTCACTCCTCAATGGTAACGGGAAGGTGGATTTAGGAACTTCAACTTCCCCTTCGATTCTATTGGCTCTAACGGTTCAAAAGAGATGTCAATCACCAAAATCGACCAATGGGTTCCAGAGAAACGGCAAATACACCCAAATAACCCCAGAAGTGGTTTTTTTGGTGCTAAACTTCTCTAAAAAGGTCAAATGTCACTTGTTTTGCCTCAATCTTGATACAGGGTACTTATTATGTTATAGTTTGGATTCCTAAAGCGTTTAGTCTACTATCCCATCATTCAAGGGTGGTTTTCACTATAAGTAATGTTGTTTTTTTTGAACGGACACTATCATTTCAATCTGATGTTCAATCTAAATTTACTTTAAAATAAAAAAAAATGTATATTGATTCTGACTTTTCTACATCCAACTCACAGGTGTATCATTGCTTTGAGAAAAAAGATTATTAATTTACCCCTTTTTAGAAGTGAAGATATAGTCATTTGTTCTGGGAATGTCATTTTCGAGCCTGAAACCTGAAAAACAGGCTCAGGGCTTAACAGGTAAAAGGAAACTGGCCAAAAAAAACACCAACAACCTTGCACACTGCTCACGACCTCTTGCAGTGTTTGGACATTAATTAATTAATTAATTTATGTGATGGAATGCAAAATAAACTATCAGTAAAATAAACACGGCTCCATTCTGGTAAAATTATGTTTATATTGTTAAGATGGGATGTTGTTTCCAACTTCCCCCTTCAGTTCAAAATGTCAGTCGAAACATGAACTGAAGTGGTAGCAGAGGTATGTCATTTATGTGATCTGATTCTCATTAAAAACGATTAACCATTTACTTTGAAAAACATCAATTTATTGAAGAAAATAATTCGAAAAGTATGTTTTTAACAGTTGATTACCCTGAACTTTAAGTATAATTCAACTGAAAAACCTATTTAAAATATAAATAAAATCGTTTTATTTCGATTATGTTGTTTTCATAATCGTTGCAAGCCAAAATCGTAATTGCGATTAAAATACGATTTAATTGAGCAGCCCTAGCTCAAAGTGCACCAGATTGATGCATTCAACTTCAACATTTAAAAAAAATCTTCCTGGGGGTGCATGCCCCCGGACCCTCGAGGATGTGACGTCCACCACCAAATAAAGCAGGTTAAAATAATTAAATTGCATACATTTTATTTTAGTAAACACTGAAAACGGGTCCCACAGACCCAAACAGCACTCAAAGGTTAAAGGTAGCATATAATAATGTTAAAATGTGCTAAATATATACATTGCAAAAAAACAAAAAAGAGGAGTAAAAGTAGCTCACGACTTGTTTTATTTTTTGAAAGTAACCCTCATCCTAAAAAAAGTTGGAGACCCCTGTTATAGAACGATATATTTGACAATTTTAAGCTTGGCCTACCATTTTATTGGAGCGATGAGGAACAGGTGGTGCTTGAAAAGGCCCACCTGTTCAAAGTGGGGAATGACAGAAAAAGTTTGAGAACCACTGATGTAGACCAATGCCATGGGAAAGGAGACAGTGAGAGAAGAAAATTATGAACTGTGTCGAAGGTTGAATACCTAAGCAAATTATTCCCCTTACACTATACACATTTTAATTCTGAAGTTGTTCTAAAACCGTGTTTTGTGAAGTCGCAGTGACCTTTGACCACCAACATCGAATCAGTTTATCCCTGAGCCAAAGAGGGCATTTGTTTCGATGGCGTGAGGCCATCAAAAATGATACCTCACGAGAAAACAGCTCTTATGTTGTTTATTTTACAAAGATTTTGTCAGACCTACACTTTCGAATATTATCTTTAAACGTATCAGAATGGTGTGCTTTTAATAGTTCCCTCAGTTGTTCTACCTCATGCAAAATTATGTATTTGCTAAAGTGTGTACTGTAGCTCTCAGTTCTCAAACTGCTATATTTTAATCGGAGCGATGGAACATCTGCATGGTGGGCTCAGATGTTCAGACAAAAGATTTGATGGCAACATGCAGGATTGACTGCCCAGCTGTTTAATGATGGACATGGCTGAAATACCTCATATATTTTCGTGCTGCTCGTCTGTATACCATTAATGGACTACCAATAGACAGACAGATGTTAGAAGATGTCCACCACCCACCTGTATCTTCTGCTACTCCGCTATGAGTTTCCTGTATGGCTCAAGAGTCCAGTAAGAGAATAGCAGGAAAATAGTCTGTGTCACTGCCATTGTTAGCTGAAGAGGTAGCAGAGGTCTTGGCTAAAGACAATACACGGTAAAAACACATACGATATACACACTGCAGTGTTTGTTTAATGGTTGGCGTAAACAGAGGTTTAGATGACCTCAGGGCGTCTATTTTACTGTCTATTCTCAGTATAAATATAGGCTGGATAAATATAGCCAGCAGCTGCATCACTGTCACATTGATACGTGAAAACAAGAGAGAATATAGAAGAGGGAAGTATTCCTTTTGTTGAGAGTCCGGTCTGCGGCTATTTCAGTAACAGTGATGATGTTACAGACCTGAACACAAACTCTGCGTGCGAGGAGAAGAACGTGTATTTAGATTACTTTGATGCACATTACAACAGCAATGATGCAACATCTTATTTGCAATTCTTAAGATATCCTGTTGGTTTAAATGTTTGTCCTCTAAATGCAATCATTTCTTGTCATATATTCATTTTGGTTTACAGTGTAAGTAAGGTGCTTTGTGTTAATCCTTTGTTTGATATTCATCAAATAGTCAGTATAGATTAGAAAACAGATACAAAAAAACGTGTCTAAAGATACCATGAAAAATGATTTGCAGATCTTTCAAAATTGGTGTCCGTTATTGAATTTTAAGAAGTAAAACAATGAATATAAACAGAGTTATATTTTCAAATGATGTTACTAAATATAATTATCATTGTCCAAAACAAACGCGGATGTTAGAAAACATTGTCCCAGTCTCCTTGGTCTATGTCTGGACAGTCTTCCTTTACAGAGCAGAGTATTAATAATAACACACACACAGGAAAGTTAGTACAAAAAATACTGAAAAGGGTTACACTTTATTTTAGTAACCAAATCTATTGAGATAAAGGTTGGCTGCACTTATTAATGAATTATTATGCATTCATTTTTACAGATTATGCTAATTTAAATATTTTTAGTTTATGAAGCTATAGACTATTGTGTATTTGTGTCATCGTGAATGATATATTAATCCATACTTGACATTCATGTAAGTAAAAGACCACTGGAACATTCAGCATTTATTTTAAATGTTTGCAATGGTGCCCCACACAGTTGTATTTATTGCACTATTGCATTTCCATGTCTGTTTATTCTTGCACTATCCCTATTTTGCATGTCTTTTATTTATGTTTAATTTTTGCAGGAGCCTCCTTATGATTATTGCCAAAACTACACTGTAGCTGTTGTGCACATGATAACCCCAACTTCATTATTTGTTATTCAGTCTTTGAAGGTTCTTGGCTTGCTGTATGACAACAATCCTGCCAGATGTGGATATAAATGGTGCATTAAGAACAATCACAGTGGGGCATGAACGCCTGCCAGTCTGATGATGTGACCTGGAGCTGCTCTGACCTACGTGACTGTTGTTGTGTCTGGGCCTCATTCAGGGATTTCTGCCGTTTATTTTCTTGAGTCTTTTCTGAGCCTCCCTGATCATCACATCCTCTTACACTCTAAAGCGCAACTTATACCGTCACCCACTGCCCCCCCGAAACACATCCAGCCACCCAACCCGAGGCATATGTGCAGTGTCATGCATACAGCAAGAGAGACGTGCTGCAGAGACAAAAGAGAAACATATTACCTACAGCCAGGAGCCGCAGTGCAGACAAATCAGTGGTGCAGTCTGTCATTTTGCTAATCAACATACATTAAATGACATGCAATATTTTTTAACTGGTTTATTTATTGATGTTAAATAGCTTTGTATGTGTCTATGTTGCAGTTTTGCTTGTACAAAAGTGTTCCTGATGACCTCAGACTATGAATTAAGAGGCCCTGAATTATTTACACAATATTATTGAAGTAGATTTCAGAAAATTAATTAGATTTGTTATGCTAGGTGTTATAGTAATCCACTTAAAATTCTTAAATAAAAGAGATCTTGAGGAGGCTCTGTAACAGTAGTCAAATGATTGTCCTCATTCTACTTCTTACTGCAGTAAAATGAAAGAAACCGATGCATACATCTGGTCAACATATATAATACAGCAAATCAAACGATCCATAGATGAGGTAGGCATATAAATGAAGCATAATTCAGTAATGTCCACTCACATTGTCAGTAACGCCTGAGGGGAGCAGGACTGGAGACAGTTGGCTGCAGGTCTGTCTCTAAATGTACTGGCTTCAACTAAATTAAACTTCACCATGAGCATGAGTAGACCTGAGCACACCTGTAGTCACTTAGTCCAATCAGGATGAGTATGTAACAGATCATTATCTTAAAGCCCTCTAGAGGCAGTGTTCTTGTGTATAACATTTGTATTACATCAACATTTAAGGTTTAACGATATATCGCAGTACCCTACATAAAATGGGATAGAATACAGTATTTTCTGCTTCCCTGCAGGTGAATAATATGGATTTCCTCTCAGTACTGTTGCCTGGGGGCTCTCTGCCCTATCCACCTCCTCCACTCCCCCCAGGCTCTCTGCCTGACTGTCTGTGTACTGTGTATCTACGTGACCGGCCCAGGGTCTGTCAGTGCCAATGGAGGCCGCCATGTTAGCAGATAACACTAACTAGCTTCCTGCCATTACTGCTAATTGCCCCCTGGCCCTGACACCCTGGGTGGGGCGTGACTGAAAAGTGTGTGTGTGTGCAACACACTCTCACTCCCTAAGCGTCCAATTGTGACGCTCCTAGGCTCCTTCAGCGTCATAAAGGGACGCAAATAGCTTTCAACTGATTGCAATGTATTCCCATCTGCGTCGGGATTTGACGCTCATGGAAGCACGGCATTCGTTTATGCCGGCTGCCCTTAAAGGCAATGTGAGCGTCCATTCCCATTGGATAACGGAGAATTGTACACCCGGAAGTAAGTATTCCTCTTACTGTCGATTGATTTTACAGTGATATCTGCACTACTCATCGACTAAAAAACACCAGATTATCCTTGTTAATTACACAACATTGATTGGTTTAAATTGTGTGCAATGCTTTTGTATTTTTCCCCTTCGATTCGGAGAAACAAATATTTTTTCTGAGTAAAGGATGGCAGAAGACACTACACTACCCAGAATCCCCAGCTATCGTTTGGACTACACCATGTGCTCTGTTTGACAAACCCCGTTTTTTTCACCATTCATTCCGATGGCTGGCGTCTATGTCACATGATCTTCAAATTTCTCCCTGCAGAAAAAGAAAACATGGCCGAAATTCGTTTTATTCTCGGTGGAAAATGCCTATTTTAAAGTTAGTTTGGCCATTAAAATGCGTTTTGATGTCATTTGATGCGAGAAATATGAGTTGTTATTTCAGATTATGTGTGCAGTGGATGTACATGATCTTTAGTTTGCTAGTTATTACGAAGATTACTTCAGGAAATCGCGACGTTTTCATTGTTACCAAGGTGGTTGCTAGGGACGCTGCTATCGATATTATTTCTGTTATGTTGTGTAACTGTTTAATGGTGTTATATTTATTGCTACCCCCTTCCCCGTCAATGTATAGTGTTGGTCCACAGCCTAAACATATTAGTTTAACAAAATCCGCATCTAAAGATAGACTACGTTATTTCCCCCCTGTGCAATTCCAGTCTCACATCTCACAGCACATCGTCATTAACAAATACCGGAAACAGACCGAAAACGTTTTTTAAAAATAATAATAATACTTTATTCCGAGTGTGCTTGCTTTTCTCTTTGAAAGTCATCACATAACGGCATTGTAATACACGGTTCGGCTGCATTACATATTACATATCTGCCGTAGTTCTGTATTTATAGAGCCCTGATGAGAAGACAAACATGAGGAACTGAAAACGTGACGTGGATCATAAATATATCAGCCATTAAACAACATCTTACATTTCTTTTCACACAATGCGTCTCCTTGCAGTATCAACACTAATTCGGCTCACTTTTATATTTGATGCAATTGGTAGATAGGCTGTATTTACACCATAAAGGTGCACAGCTGATATAAAGGGACACCTGGTGGTTAAAGCATGTTATTGAATTTAATTATTTGTATTATTAGATATTAATACGATCCCTATAAAGTATATTCATTACCCGTTATTCTCTACTAATAGTTAATTAAAGACTGTATGTAATGACTATTTTGCACATCCCTTTCAAGATTTCAAGATTTTCTAAGGTTTATTGACATATCATATATTATAGGCCTACACAACTGTGGTGTAGTTCTGCACTGAATGAAAAACTTGGGTTGCAGGTTCCTCAATAGTGCATTACAAGACATCTATCAATATGTGTGCATACCTCCAGCAATGTTAACTATGTTGAAGCACTTATTTTAACTGATATTATACATAATGTATTATACTCTTATAAGATGTATGTAGATATTTCATCTCCGGCCTTGTCAGGTATTGAACAATCAATAAATAAAGAACACAGAATTGTTGAATATAAAACACAGAATTTGTGTGATTATACTAAATGATTTTCAAATAAACACAACTGCATATTTAACTGTTACACATGCTGATGTAACGCAAATGTTCCAACTTGGGATCAATAAAGTATATCTTATCTTAAGCTGATCGATGGCTACTGCCATATTTGCAAAATGTGCCTCTGAACCTTGACAAGTGCATGTTTCAGGCTTATCAATTAATGTAATGTAATGTTATCACAGGGGTCACACACATAAGACCAGCTGTTAAATAAAGCTCTTCTGACCTTAGCTGGCATGTGGGTATATATATTAATACTGCCCATAATGGGCACAAGCAATTTTCACCCATTTATTAATTATATGTTTTAAATGTGAGTGTTTCCTGTCCCCTAAACCTCCAGGGATGTACACAGTTTAATACTGGCAACTTCTTATTATGGGAAATCCGAAAACGTCTTTTAAAACTACAACTCCCAGTAGAGACGTGCCATAGAGAACATGTTGCGAAACAGAATAGCCAGCATGTGTAGTTCTGGGGACTGGGTGGGGGAGGGGGGGACGCGGTGGACCCGTTCAAATCCAGTTTTGGACAGTCTGCCGTGGTTCCATCCCATTTCAAGTGCTGTTCGAGAATCGGCTTAACCCTCGGAGCACACTCTCCAATCACAGAGCTTGAGGACTATCACGGGGTTTGTCAAACAGAGCACATGGTGTAGTCCAAACGATAGCTGGGGATTCTGGGTAGTGTAGTGTCTTCTGCCATCCTTTACTCCTGGGAACGGACGCTCACATTACCTTTAAGGGCAGCCGACATAAACGAATGCCGTGCTTCCATGAGCGTCAAATCCCGACGCAGATGGGAATACATTGCAATCAGTTGAAAGCTATTTGTGTCCCTTTATGAAGCTGAAGGAGCCTAGGAGCGTCACAATTGGACGCCACGGACACTGACCAAATGTCGCTATTGGACGCTTAGGGAGTGAGAGTGTGTTGGTGTGTGTCTGTGTGTGTGTGGGAAATGTTGGTTATTTGCATGTTTGTAAATGCTACATACCTGTTTACATGGCTGAATGTATCACTGTTTATGTCCCTTGTCATGGGGCAAACATATGGGTGATGTGTTGTGTCATACATAATAAACAGAAAAATATTATATTGAGTGTGCAGACAGTGGAGAGATGGATCGGAGCGATAGTATAAGAAGCCGAAGATAATGTATATGTTTTTCTAAGTATGTATGTAGCGTGTATGTTGTCTAACCAAGCGGAAGAGGAAAGGCCCGACATCAAAACTGGCTTAATAGTTCTGAACTGACGTAAGTTAAGAAATAACTATACATGGGATGGTATGTTAAATCTAAAGACAAATTACATTGCTATCACACAGATTTATAAGTTACTCAATGCAAACAAATTATATAGGACACAGCAACAATAAAGTAAGTAAGAAAGTCACAAAACAATATTAGTAGTGTTATAAAAAGGTTAATATTCTGGAGCAACATAAGAAATATGTGCCTAATTAATCAACAAAGGGAAAGTAAGCTTATCCCTGAAGCAAATAAGTGTCGGAACACTGTGATGAGGTATCTGGTAAAAAAATATATACATAAGAATAAAGAGAAACACTGATGTCATGTAATGCATTTACCTGGAAGGCATACTTGATGACTTTCCTGTTTCTAACAATAATGAAGGGCAGGATGTTTATATGTGACACTGTATGTTATCACTGGTCTATCTGCAGATGTCTACAGCAGGCTATATGACCCAGGGGAGGGCTGTATGTATCTAAAAAAAACATCCCGGACAACTTAGCTACACACATGATACCAAAGCATCATAGATTCAATAGGATTTACGGGTTTAATGAAGAACAAAACAAATAACATTCCAATTAGGAGATTGATGGCCCATTTTAAGACTTTTAAGGTGGTGTGTGTATCTTTATTGTGTTGTTAAAAACCTTAAATGTCCTCCAACCCATAGCCTACCATCCAAAGGTTGTTTTTTTCTAACATCGAGATGAATGGGGGTCAACACATCCTCATACCTCAACATAAGTTTCGCAGTTTCAAACATGTTGTTAAAGGTGTAACGTTTAGGCAACAAAAGTACTCAGTTGGTTAAAGAAAATGGTCTGAGGAACTAATTAATTAGTTGGTATGTAGGCGATGTAAGTTATGTATGTTACGACCTGGTTTCGCTTGGCACACGAACAGCTGGGTGAAAGTCTTGTTTGTTTGACCCATTCTACCTACACAAATGTTGTCCCTCACCTGATTTCCTCCTGAGTCCTGTCACGATTACCACCGTGCAGGTATAAAGAGATTACTATGGGCACTAAAAAGTATTGAGATGTAACAATGTAATGTATTGTCAGCAGAGAAGATTGAGATGACACTTCGATATTGTACATACTCTCATGTTAGCTCAGCCTAGCTAGCTAGGACAAGATAGAACAAGAAACAGCTACCCTACTCAGTGATGTACCTGAACGCGTTCAATGAACGATCGTTCATGAACGCGTTACATATTTTGGGCGAACGTGAACTGAACGTACTGTATTTCCGCTAGATGAACGTAATTGAGAACGCGTTCATTCTCAGCGCTGTATAACGGCGTTCAAAAGTGCGTTCATTCTCAGCACTGTATTATAACGGCGTTCAAAAGTGTGCCAGATTTCATATGCCTTTCAGCCGAAAACCCAGTTAAAACACACCGTAAACAGGCTTCAAAATAATGCGGAAAACCACCCAATCTGGCAACAGCAAGCTGCCTGTGAGGCGTACGCGCCTGTCACCCCTGGCTGTCGCACTAAAATATAAATATACTAAATATATCAGACTCCTCACAACAAACAATGTGGAACCGCGGAACCGGCGAGCATTGAATGAATGAATGAATTAGTATGGACGAAGCCGAGAGCAGAGCTCTGCAGCAGCACTCGCTCAGAGTGAGACTCTACGGCAGGGGTGGGAAACCTCCGGCCTAGTGTTAATTTCGTCAGCTATTTTTTAATTTAGTTTTAGTCTTAGTCCTGTGTTAAATTTCCTTTTTAGTTTTAGTCATATTTAGTCACCTTCATCCTGTTTTTATTTAGTCAAGTTTTAGTCGACTAAAAGTCTGAGCATTTTAGTCTTATTTTAGTCGACTAAAACAGTAAACATTTTAGTCAAGATTTAGTCGACTAAAAGTCTGAGCATTTTAGTCTTATTTTAGTCAAAGAAAACTAATTTTTGTCAATGAAAACGGTTGAGTCTTTTTTAGTCATCAGATTATATAGAACATTTCAGTCAAACTAGTCTAGCCAAAACCAATAATTTGTCATTTTAGTATATAAATAAATAAGATTATCTTGTCCTTATTTGATGAAAAACACAGGTTGAATGATTAAGAAAGCAGCTTTGCAGAGAGTATCTGCTCAGGTTTGTGGTGTTTTTACCAGCTGTGTTATGGCCACATTGCTTCCCTTCTGATAAAACAATGCATTCGCTTTTTTTCTCCGCCTCATTGTAGCGAAAATGGGCCCAAATATCACATCGTTTCTTTCTCCCAAGCAGTGGTAGCTTTAGACTTTTTCGTTGTCAGTCATTTTGACGGACAGGATTGTAACATTTCCGTCATAATCCATTATTATCCGTCGAGTGCACAATGTATCACTCACTCGCGCTGACGGGGGGGTATTCGGTTAACGCGACCACTGCTCCTAAGCCCTGTTGTTGCCATTTTATTTTCTGTTAAATAAGGTTAGTTAGACCATGACCCGAGTCTTCCTGACAGTTCATATTGTGCCGCTGCCCGGTGTAATTCAAATGTACCGCCGCGCGCAGCACAGAAACAGCTGCTGCTCTGCCGCAGCACCGGAAATGGAACTGCTGGGAGAAAAACGGACTATCAGAGATTTAACGTTATCTTTGATAATATTTCGTCTCCTAATTTTTCGTCAACGAAAGTAAAGAGAGATTTTGTCATAGTTTTTATTTAGTAAACTACATTTTCGTCTCGTCACTTTTCGTCAACGATATTGCATGATGATTTCGTTACAGTTATTGTTTACTGCCGTCGGTGCCGTCTCGTCATCGTCTCGTTTTCGTCATGGAAAAAAAGGTCGTTGACGAACATATTTCGTCATAGTTTTAGTCAACGAAATTAACACTACTCCGGCCGTATACGGCCCGCGAGACAATTTGGTACGGCCCTCGAGGTAATTTATAAACACACGCAAAAAATAAAAAAATGAAAGAAATCTAGACCGCAAAAAAATTAAACAAGCGAGTGCCTGTTTTTCCTGGCCAAGGTCAGGGTCCTTGAACACAACACGAGCCTAACGTGTCATCACGTGGTATATGTCTCGACTGACAGGGGTGCAGTGACGGAGAGCACCAGAACGCCACTCCAGCACTTCAGAAATTGCAGTACCGATAAGTCCATACACATGCCGCAGTTTCTGCGTGTCTGTGTCTTTAGTTGAAAGCCCAGTGGCGATCTGTCATACAGTCAATAACTTTGTTGTTATCATTAGCATCTGGTTAGCTAGCTATGCTAACGAATATAAGAAGCTTTGTCTACAACCAGTGAGGTAAAGGCCCATCTTTATATGATCATTATAGTATAAAGAGAATAAAGTAAACAGGTATAAACAGTGTTGGGAAAGTTCACTTTCTACATGAACTAGTTCAGTTCACAGTTCACACATTTTAAAATGAACTAGTTCAGTTCATAGTTCATAATTCAAAATGTTGAAGTAAAGTTCATGGTTTCAAAAATGAACTAATTTATAGTTTATAGTTCTTTTTTCAATACGTTGCTGCGAGCTATTATTTGTCTCCTGTACGATGTTAATGGGATTTGGGTGGTAGTGGATCTGTTTTGGCTCTCTTTTTTATTCGCCACTCACACATACCGTGAAAGGCTAGTCGTGTGCTTATTCTCAATGTGCCGTTTAAGGTTTGTTGTCGACGTCGTCGATGTACGGACTTGCTTTTTCAAACCGGGCGGACACAGTTTACAGGCAAACGTTTGATTTTTTCTTTAACGTAAAACTCTTTTAAACGCTCATAGGCCGACGCCGTAGAGTCTCACTCTGAGCGAGTGCTGCTCCAGCTGCTCTCGGCTTCGTCCATACTAATTCATTCATTCATTCAATGCTCGCCGGTTCCGCGGTTCCACATTGTTTGTTGTGAGGAGTCTGATATATTTAATATATTTATATTTTAGTGCGACAGCCAGGGGTGACAGGCGCGTACGCGTCACAGGCAGCTTGCTGTTGCCAGATTGGGTGGTTTTCCGCATTATTTTGAAGCCTGTTTACGGTGTGTTTTAACTGGGATTTCGGCTGAAAGGCATATGAAATCTGGCACACTTTTGAACGCCGTTATAATACAGTGCTGAGAATGAACGCACTTTTGAACGCCGTTATACAGCGCTGAGAATGAACGCGTTCTCAATTACGTTCATCTAGCGGAAATACAGTACGTTCAGTTCACGTTCGCCCAAAATATGAACGCGTTCATGAACGATCGTTCATGAACGATCGTTCATTGAACGCGTTCAGGTACATCACTGGGTATAAAATACTATATGACAGTTATTAATAAAGAAGAATACAGTTTGAAAGGGTAGTGATTTGTCAAATATCCATAAATTAAAAGAAAATCTGCTTACAGTTGTGTTTGGGTGTTGAGAGATGTGTCCACTTTTGTATGTCTTTTATACATGAATATGTGTCCCCGGTGTGTCAGGGAACTCACCAAGTGTCAGAAAACACACCCTCTCTCTTTTCCTCCATACCCAAATCTCTAAAAACGGGGCTGCAACGGATCTGATACAGACTGAGACAGATTTGAAATATCTCTGACGTCAGAAACGAGGAGATCCGCCTATATGGCCAACTCTCCACCAATCAGGAGGAGAAAGCCACGGCCATTGCGCTAGAGACGCTTTAGTACTTATGCCAGGCCTGTAGGTGGCGCTGTAGTCTAACACAAAAGCAGCGAAGAAGACTTCTCACAGAATCAGCCCGTGCAAAAACAGGGCTAAAAAAGAGAAAATAGCTAAAATGCATGATCCGTTTGTTTTTTTGAAAAAAAAACTTCGCAGACATGTTTTATATAGGTATGGTCCTACAATATATTATTCAAATATAGCATGATAGGTCCACTTTAAGTTAAGGGTAATTTATTTATTCAACACTTTATGAAACACAGAGGTAATTCAAAGGGCTTTAGATGGTAGAAGGTAAGAAATATAAGTAAAAACAAGATAAAAACAAGTACAGATACATTTAAAACCTAATTAATAAAATAAAAAATAAACTATAAACTATGTTTTAATTAAATGTTTTTAAAAGAGAACAGTGTTAAGCTTGGTTTAAACATTACAGCATTATATTTGCAGGTGGAGCTGATTCCAGCGGTGGGCAAGATAATGGCTGAAAGCTGATTAGTTGAATTGCAGCTAAACACTTATTCTGAGAAACCACCTTTCTGCTGATTGTGTGTTTAACTGGCTGTTTGTACATCATCCAGGTGAACTGTTGTACAGTCTAGTTCTCTTTGCAGTGTTCCTCAAACTTTTTTCAATAACAAACACTGTTTGAAAAACAAATTGTAGAAAAAAAGCCTCTCTAAAGAGACAAAAAAGAGCACAGTGCATCTGATTGTGTGATCAACACATCTCTGTATCTGAAAAACATAAAATGCATAATAGAACATTGTGCAGGAATATAAAATGATGATGCATAGTGTGTCTATGATCGATTTCCTATATATATGAGACAATTATGTTTTTGTATGTTGTGTAGGATTGGCTACTGAAGTAAACAGAGTCTGCAGAAATGCTGATGATGTGTCACTGCCAGCTAGTGGCTGAATGAAATACAAGCGCTGCAACATTTGTTTGACTTCACCGTCTGTATGTCTGTGTGTGTCAGAGGGGATAGTATCTTCTGCCTCTCCTTTTGGTTGCTTCAGGGTGCAGACACGCTTAGACATGTTTGCCTGAAGTCATTTTATTCCTTCACTAAAGGTTAGACAAACAAAACTGAACATTCATACATTCATGAATTTTGATAATGAGCTGTGTGTTTTCATTTGTCTAACTGGGATAAGGCCTGACATTTCTTTCTCATTTTTTAGTAATGTACTACTCCTTAACCCCAGCTCTTTGACAATTTACGAGTCAGGCGCTGTTTTTGACTTGCAAAAAGTGTTATGCCGGCAAATGAGAGAAGACTAAATGCCTGTGCTGGTGTAAAAAGTCCTGGTATTGAGTATACTGCTAACCTGTGATAACGATTTGTGACAGATTGACCACTCGTGATTCTTTCCCCAGGTTTAGAGATTCACTTAAAGTTGAATGGAATGTATTGATGGTGCTAATTCCATTTATGTCTGAGTGACTTTTTTTAGGACAAAGCGATAACTTGGTTACCCATGTACGAAGAACAGAACCAAATGTCAAGAACACCAAGACAGTCTTCAGTCATATATTTCCTAAAGGGAACACTCATAGGAAAAAATAAGTTTACAAAGTAGGTTCAAATGTTCTTTTACTTTACTAAGGCTAAAGCAAGCATGCACACAGTAATACAAGAAGGGATGCATATCAATCAAGTAATAATTAAATAATAGTTCATTTAAAATTGAAACCCTACACCAATTATACTAATTATGTTTCATTACTGAAAGAAATGTCACTAAATTGCTCAAATGCAACAATAGCCCAGTTAAAAACATTTTAACATCAATGAAAGGATATAAATGTGTAGGAATAAAGCCGACTAACAGCATAATTCGATTGATGTGTAAAATAAAATACAATAGTTATTTGTTAATTCTCAGTAGTTTACTGCTATCTTTTTTATTTGTCTGGATGTTATATCTTCTTCTTTGCCCCAGTTGATGGTTAATCCAGTGTGTAGGGCAGAGTGAAGCTCTCACTCTGCAGCTCTTTGCGAATAGCTGAATTGAATCTGGCCAGTTGCTCTGAGCTGAAATGTTTTTTCCAGTCTCCCGGAACACCTAAGACACACACACACACACACACACACACACACACACACACACACACACACACACACACACACACACACACACACACACACACACACACACACACACACACACACACACACACACACACACAAACACACACACACACACACACACACACACACACACACACACACACACACACACACACACACACACACACACACACACACACACACACACACACACACACACACACACACACACACACACACACACACACACACGACTGCAAATTAAACCAGGTTGACACTTCACACAGTTCAATGCAAACTGAATAAAATAGAGGTTAGAGGTTAGGTTAATAGAGGGCACACGCCGCCTCACCTTTCCTGAGGAACGGAGATTTCTCGGAGTTCATGTACTCCTTGGGGACCAAGCTGAAGTTGGACATGCGGTTTGTCTTCATCGTCTTGAAGGTGCAATGTTGTGCTATCTTCTGAATAGTGCCTTCACTCGGGTTACGGCCAAGGAAATCTGACATCTGCCTGAGAGCTGCTGGGAGGTCCTAAACACGGGGAACATGGACATGTGTTTTCATGTGTGTGGAGCAACGGGAGCTGTTATACTGCACATTCTCTAATGGAGAACTTTTCTACTTGATTTTTGCTCGGACTCCATCTAAGTTTTCTTTACACAGGAGACAGGTAGTCAGTTGCTAGCCACAATTGTAATACATTAACATATACATGTCAATACATGTGAATGATTGACAACTGAGGGGCAGCAAACATTATTGAAGTTAGCAACTAATGTACTGTATGTTTAGTTAACATACAGTGTCAACCATGGCATGAACAAATACCAAAGTTTCATCAGTATAGCTTGGCAGCTGTACGTGCTTTTTGATAGGAAGCGCCCTCCCATGGTGAAACCCTGCATTTCAATGAATGGATTCATGGAATCTCGACACAATCGTTCAATCAATTCAATTTAAGTCATTTAATCATCCAATATAAACTTGGCGGCAAACCCCCGGAGGTTAGGATTTAGGAGGCATTCAGCTGGGAGGGCCCCATCTATATTTGTATCATGTTTAATAAGTACTTAATTACATTACATTACATGTCACTTGTTAGTTGGGTTTTAACCATAGACTGGTTTGAACCTATGACCCCCTAGTCCGAACACCTACGCAAAACCCACTGCGCCGCACACACCGCCTTAACTTAACCGACACGGGCACAAATTGAAACACAATATAAGAGAAGGGAATTAATAAAGCAAATAATACATGGGAAAATCACGGTAACTGGTTAAAAATACATAAGATAAAGGTTAAATGGGAGTATAAAAATGGTGTTTCATGGGGACGAAATGAGCAAATGCGTACATGGAAGGTATTCTGATCTAGTGAAATAATCTGAACTATTTCAAATAATACCATTTTATCGCGCCCTGCATAGAGAAAGGATGGCCAATTTCTAACCGCAATCACGATCACAATCGCCATCTCACTTCCTCTGGTATTGGATTGTATTTATTTGTTTGCATGTGTTTGTAAAAGATTGTCAAACGAAAGGAAGGAGTGGAGGGGTTTTGTTTGAGCCGTCAAAGTGCCTTGCGGCTTGTTTTGGACTGCCTTCAGCTGCAATAGTGAGTAAGATCACTGCCTTTGGTGAATAAGCTGTCTCCACATGTTTATGTTTTACCTGACACATTTCTTCATATGTGATGAACAGTATTCTGTCTCCCAGCTCGGCACTTCTCCAGCCTTTCACATGGTCGGTCCATTTTCCAAACATCACTGCAGACAACATGGAAAATAGACCTCAGCATAAATACAAAGGTGACTTTTACTTCCTTTCAAAATGTGTTCACATTATAATTCTGAAGCTCTCTTTATTGGGGATGAAACCACTCACCATTGCCATCAAGGAATTTTTCGATGAATTCATCAAAGGTCCCTGGATCATCAAGGAATTCGGCCATCTGATGGAAGTAGAATGAAGACACTAGGATGTCCTTAGGGTTCCGCATGACATAGATCACCTATAGCAGAGACATGAGAGACTAATTCAATAACACACTAGATACAATGTGTGTTATATATTAATTATTGAAGGCCAGCATGTTAAAAAAACATTTTAATAACAGACAAATACGTGGAAGCTTTCACAGAAACACCACAATATGGAGCTCAATTCATAGATGTTTCAAAAATAAAATAAAATGCCTCCACTCTTTTACCTTTGCTTTGGAGGCGTGGAAGGATGGGGGCATGAGTCGGAAAGGGAAATGTGTGACCATTGCCCGTGGAGCAGTCAACGTATCCGCAATCACTGCTAATCTTTTCTCCTCCAGCCAGGGGACCCTATCCCAGTTAGGGATGGTTTGGATTGGGGTCAGATCGCCTCCATTCAGCAGCAGTGGGAGGATTTCCTGCATCCAGATTGTACCTGCAGAAAATAAAAAATAGTAGAACAGTAGATAAAATGGCTGCTGCAACTATAGTATCTAATGCACAAATAAAGAAGCTGACAAGATTTCACTGGGGTTTGAGGAGCAACTATTCACTATGATTTCAATGTTTACCTATCTACGATAGTCCTAGGAGATATTACTCTGCAGAAATACTTGGTTCCTATGACACACGAACAGTAATAAGGAGGTACGGAATGTAGATTGAATGAATGTGCAAAAGAGGACATTCCATTTCAAGCAGACATCTCAATAACAGACACTATGGGCTTGTTTCACCCTAATGAGGTCATATCTCTTGGAAAAGTTTGGAAACAGAACTGATCGTTATGTGTGAAGTGTTCCTCTGTGCAAACAAAATAGGAATTGTTGTTCAAAAATATTCCTATGCCATTTAGAAATAATGGCTCTGAAAGACATTCCCATGCAAGAAGGACTTCTCATTGTTAAAGAAATACACATGGAAGGGCTAAATGTAATAAGTAGTGCAGTGACTACTGTCATTCACCCACAGAACTGTTCACACATGCTGGAAAATGATTGAAAGGAAGGTCTGAGTTGACCTGAGTTAATTTTTTATGTCAGATGATAACAGTTAATGATGGTACCCAAACTCAGTGGTGCTTTAGTTGACATCAACCGCACTGGGCTCAAGTGGGTTTACAGAAGAGTGATACAGAATGGTGCAGTGAAACACACTATGCTCTTTCCTCATCGCGATGTTGGGCTCAATACCTTGATGTTAAACAGCTAGTTATGCTTCATTCTATGGTTACCTCTTCTGCTAGCTTGGGCCACTTCATACAGCTGTGATCTGATCGGTTGTGCACCGAAAGGTCAGCGATAACGAGCGCAGTGCCGGGCAATATTTACGATCGTTGCAGGTTCGTTTTCCACAGACCTTATTTCGAGCTATTTTCTGAAATCCTACGGATAAATCCCATTGATTTTTGGTCGAGGGAACGTTCTTATTATATATCCATGGAGGGAACCCATGCGCAGGTTACTTCCGGGTTTTAGGACGCGTCACTGCACCACTCTATGCCGAGGGTAGTGCACTCTCAGGCCCAATCCCAAACCACCCCCGGCCTACACCCTACACACTCCCCCTCCGTTTGCGTGTTCGCGCGGAGGATCCGCCACATTGACGGCTGTTCCAAAGCAATCAGGGCAGAGGGGTAGTGGGTTATAAAAGCCTCCGATAGCGAGTTTTCATGGACGCAAACTTGATAATCTCACTTTTGCATGGAGGAAACAACGTCATACAAATGTGAGTTCCATGTGGTTATTTTTTTTAAACGATAATTAATACGTTGCCTTAACTAAAACATGCCTTTGTGAACATGTATTTTGAACTCTACACGTGTTAATTTGATTTGGCAAGATTACATTCGATTTTTATTTTGAAGATGTACAAATCTAAATCGGAATCAAACTAACAACACGTGTCAATTCATGTATCCATTCACTTACAAAATCGGTTTAAACTTAAGTGTGATTTGTAATTGCAGGGACTGTGGTAAAAACCAAGGCATTTATTGCATTAAGGAAGCTTGGGAGTGAGTTATGCACTCAATTCATATTTTCTGCAATGAAAGTAATGAATGCACTGTGGGTCATTGCCTTAACACCAATATATATTGTTTAAATATGCTATGATAACAGGTCAATCATTAAGGAACTGGACCTTGGTCAACATGTGTCTCACAAACAGGCCTCCAAGAAATGGGAGAACCTAAAAAAGAAATACAAGGTAAATGGTTTATTGTTATTGTAAAACATTTGTTTGTTTTTTAAAAAGCTGGACAAAGATTTCTAACATGCGTTTGTTTGCAATAGGAACTTAAAAGGCCAAGGACTGGAGCAGGGACTGATCAGGGGGAAGAAACCCGTGCAACATGGCCCTTCTTCATGGCCATGGATGAGGCCACAGGTGCAAAGCCTTCAATTAATCCTTCTGTCCTTGTTGCCTCAGCCTTGGCAAACCCCACTATCCTCTTTGATCCGGAGGCTGCTTCCTGCTCCTCTTCCCCCCCCCCCAAATGTGGCTGATGATCCAGACCCCTCACCACCCTCATCACTGTCTGAGGCTGGAACCACCCAGCAGCCCCCCCCCCAAAAAAAGAAAAGGTGCTGAGGCCTGTACTACGAAGCTGGTTCAATCTAACCTGGATATGTTTGAGTTAGCCGGTTGGCCTAATCCAAAACATATGCGATCTCGCTAAACTGTACTACGACGCGGGTTATCAAGTGGATCGCTCAAGCCAGCCGTGTCCTATCTAGTTAGGTGCGCGTTCACATGAAAGGGGTGGTATTTGGAGCATTCGACCAATCACAAACATGGAGAAGCATACTGACAGCGCAGCGCGTCATACTTCCTGAATGAAAAGTCAACTATAATATTAGACATGAAGAAGTTAAACTTTAAACATCCATGACTTAAAATCTTTATCCAGGATAAAAGCCACATAGTTGCACCTGCAAGGTGAATACAGCTGGTAACAGAAAAAGTGGATCTGACTTTAATTACATTTGACTCGAGTGTTTCGTCAACTTAATGTGTTGCTTAAAATAATACTTCTGCATACAGTATGTGACACTGAGTGTTGCACGGCCAGATACGGCTCAAGAAGCTGACTCAGATAAGGACATATGATACATTATGATGTGATATGCCGCGGACTGTACTGTTACTTTGATCCGGTTTATGTTGTGGCAGATATTTAATTAAGCTTTCTTAACGCTAATGTTATAATAGTCAGATTGCTCTGAAGATGGGAGGTGATATTCTATTAATGTTCACGTTCACACAGTCGGTGATATTTGCCGGCTGTCTTTCCTGCGACGGCAGCTTTTCTGTATTTCCTTTCTCCTGTAATATGACTTGATCGCTTTAAACTCCGCACACTGAGCTCTGATTGGTCAGCAGGCAGTGCTTTCACTGAGTTGAGCTCTTAGCCTGCAACCTAACCTGCTCCGGAGCAGGTTAGCCGCACAGCATAAGTTACCATGGAGATCTAGCCTGCTAAAAAGAGAACCAGTGTCGTAGGACCGGAAAGCCCGAGTTTTCCCTGAAGTTAGCCGGCTAAATCCTGCTTCGTAGTACATGCCTCTGGAGTGTCTAGAAAGCGAGGCAGAAAAAGAGGACGAACGCCACAGAGAAATAATGCAGCACTCAGAGACATTTCTAACCCTGTTCGAAAAAATTGATTTCCCCCCCCCGTCCCACCATTGGCCATTTTTATGTTGATTATTGATGTTGTAAAGAGTTGTTTTTGTTCGCTTGTATTATTTATTTTGAAGAGAATAGCTTGGTTTCAGTCACGTGACTTCTACGACGCGCGAAATTCAAGTGGAGGTCAGGAAGTGAAAACGCAATCATTCATCAACGTAGGAATCATGGAGGACACAGACTATGTTAAACAATTAAATGAACCTGCACGCCGCGGATATCGTGAAAAAATCACAGCACACATCGGATACGATCCGTATCAGCTGAAAATGAGCGACTTTTCTCGTGATTTATCAGATTTGCCCGCTGTCGAGGCGATGCCAGCTACCTCGTCCTTCATACCTCCTACTACACGGCTAGCCAAATGAAAGCGTATACAAGCCTGGAAGCTTTCAACTACTTCGTGTGTGGATGGGTGAATGACCTCGGCACCAAAAAGGCATTAAACAAATGTCGCCTTGTTTTTGCCCGGGTGAGTGTTAACTACCCATAGCTTCTTACCTCTAAGTAGCATTATTAGGAGACATCTAGCTAGCTAACTTTAGCTACATGGACTCATGTAAGGCAGTGTTACGGCTGTCGCCTTGCCTTCAGCATTAACTGGCCTGTGAGTGTTCTGTGTGTGTATCAGGGATGCAAACTTGTCACCTTTCGGCGAAATTCGCCGTTTTCAATCCAAAATAGGTCGTTTGTGTGATTCATGTAGATCTGCAATAAAATCTGCGGCCGCGAGCTGTTATGTGCCATCATGACACGCAAGGTGTTCTTTTTTTATATATTATAATGAAGCGCGAGCTGTGTGCTCGAGTCTTCCTACCTATCGGCTCTGCTCATGGATGTATAATAAGGCTCTGCTGCTCCGCGACGAGGGTCTAGCTTCAGCAGCTACATTATACGGTGGCCCTGAAGTGCAAGACACCACAGCATTTCAGAAAACACAACAGCATTTCAGAAAACACCACAGCATTTCAGAAAACACCACAGCATTTCACATTGGACGGAAAGGGTATTCCTTTAGGGAGAACACTTCTTGTTTGTGATTGGACAGAGCCAGCCAGAGAAGCACTGCTGTGATTGGATGTTTTTGCTGCCAGTCAAGAAATGACGCTGCGTGATTGGCCCAACACATCAGCCGTTAGCTGTTAGCACACACTCAGAGCTCACAGCGCCTCATATCTGTTCAGAAACTGGACAAAAGTTAAACATACAAAAGACAGACTGTCTGTCATTTCGAATACAGTCGCTGCTTTATTCATGTCTGTATGACGTTGTTGTGAGTGTGGACGGAGCAGCTACAGGTTAGTTTAGCCTGATCGATCCGATTCCGATACGGCCCGCCCCCTCTCCAGCGTCTTGTTTGAATGACAGGAGTAAACACAGAATTAATGCTTTATTAATTCATGGTTTTTAAGGGGCTTATCTCCATGTAAATACTATGGTAGACCACCCAATATTCGCATCGCTCTAATCGCTCGAGTTTCACCGCGGCTGTCAGCTGTGTTTGATCCTGTCATTCAAACAAGAGGCGCTGGAGAGGGAGCGGGGCGTATCTCCATGTAAATTCTATGGGAGATATCAACTACAACAAAATGAACATATTTGACCGTGATTTAATTGTAATACACGTTTCAAAGTGATGCCGAAGTAACTACATACTGATAACGGTTAGTAAAAACCATGAATTAACGCTTTGACAAGTCTGCAGATAAGACGGCAGGCGAAAAGCTTTTAAAATGCCTGTTTTCTGAATGGAATCGGACCCATCAGGCTAAACTAACCTGTTGCTGCTCCGTCCACACTCACAACAACGTCATACAGACATAAATAAAGCAGCGACTGTATTCGCCATGACATAGACAGTCTGTGGTTTGTACTTGTTTAACTTGTGTCCAGTTTCTGAACAGATATGAGGAGCTGTGAGCTCTGAGTGTGTGCTAACGGCTGATGTGTTGGGACATATTTCGCTGTGTTGACCAATCACTAAGCGTCATTTCTTGACTGGCAGCAAAAACAACCAAGCACAGCAGTGCTTCTCTGGCTCCTAAAGGAATACCCTTTCCGTCCAATGTGAAATGCTGTGGTGTTTTCTGAAATGCTGTTGTGTTTTCTGAAATGCTGTGGTGTCTTGCACTTCAGGGCCACCGTAACATTACCTTGTTCGTTATTATTAACTGTGCGGTCCGGAATCACTGTGGCACAGACTGGATCGCTGGTGAACAGCTGTTAGAACGGGCCGTTCAGGTGTTCAGAGCAGAGCTCCCTGTCGGAGCGGCAGAGCGTGATGTGAACTGAAAAGTCTTTCTGTCGCAATATTGTCGTTGAGCTAGATAACTAGCATACATTGTCACTATCTGCTAACGTTAGCTTTAGCCTTCGTTTTCTAATAGTTTTTTTCATAGGCAATAAACAGAGGTGGTATATCTTGTACTAGAGTCAAAGTAGAAGCACTCAGATCTTGTACTTGAGTAAAAGTAGAAGTACCAGAATGTAGGAACAATCCTGCAATCAAAATGTTCCTCAAAAGTATTATCATCAAAATATAGTTAAAGTAGCGACAGTAAAAGTAGAAGTACTCAGATCTTGTAGCCTACTTGAGTAAAAGTAGAAGTACTCAGGTCTTGTACTAGAGGTACCAGAGTGTAGGAATACTCTGTTACAGTAAAAGTCCTGCATTCAAAATGTTCCTCAAGTAAAAGTAGAAAAGTATTCTCATGAAAATATAGTGAAAGTAGCAACAGTAAAAGTAGTCGTTGTGCAGATTGGTCCATTTCAGAATAATATATATGATATGTTTTATAATGATAGATCATGAAAGTGTTCTCAAAGCTGGTAAAGGTGCAGCTAGTTTGAATGACTTTGTATACTGCAGGGTAGCTTGTGGATTTACTCCAGGTGGAACTAAAGTCCGATTCAACATTATATTTCACATCATTCATCCAGATCTGTGAAGTAACTAAAGGGATTAAATACATGTAGTGGAGGCTATACAGATAGAAAGACTAAGCCTTGCACAGAGGCATGAAAATAATTTTTCAAAATGATAAACTGACTGCTACACACTTAAAATACATGCTTTTATATATTTCTATTAGATGTGACTCTTTGGCGTTTCTTTTATTAACACTGCTGCTTTAGTTGTTCTGACTGCTAAAATCATCTGTTATTCCTCATTTTAGAGCCGATATTCCGTGGGGTCGGGGGGCTCGGATCCTTGTGAAGCTGGACAGGAGACATGCCTACTACCATCAAGTACAGGCTCAGCTCCACGTCGTTGACGTTGACTACTGCGTCTTTGTTGTCAGGACTAAAAATGACCTCTTTGTAGAGAGAATTGTGCGTGATGTGGACCTGTGGGACAACATCATTCCCAGAGTTGAGAGTTTCTTCAGACTATGTGTTCTCCCTGAAGTGTTGGGTTAGCAACTTACAAGGGGAAAGGTAAAAGTCATAAAGAGTTGGTGTGCTCATTTTTTTCCACAAGAACATGATAGTGCTTAACTATCAGGTGACTAAAAGCCTCCTCTCCCTGTCTGATGTTCCATTTTTCAGTTTCAGTTGCAAGATGATCAGGAGGGAGAGAAGGCGTGATTACCAGCACCTGTGGTCTGTCCTGGTCCCGGAAGTTGTGGTTCTCTCCTTGTTGCATTATTATTTGCACAGTGGCAGCTCTTTAACCTGCATTACAGCACCTTCATATTCACTGACCACCAGTGTTGGGAAAGTTCACTTTCTACATGAACTAGTTCAGTTCACAGTTCACACATTTTAAAATGAACTAGTTCAGTTCATAGTTCATAATTCAAAATGTTGAACTAAAGTTCATGGTTTCAAAAATGAACTAATTTATAGTTCTTTTTTCAATACGTTGCTGCGAGCTATTATTTGTCTCCTGTACGATGTCAATGGGATTTGGGTGGTAGTGGATCTGTTTTGGCTCTCTTTTTTATTCGCCACTCACACATACCGTGAAAGGCTAGTCGTGTGCTTATTCTCAATGTGCCGTTTAAGGTTTGTTGTCGACGTCGTCGATGTACGGACTTGCTTTTTCAAACCGGGCGGACACAGTTTACAGGCAAACGTTTGATTTTTTCCGTCTGAGTCAGTACTGACTTTAACGTAAAACTCTTTTAAATGCTCATACGCCGACGCCGTAGAGCAGGGGTGGGGAACCTTTTTCCTCTCAACGGCCATGTCAATTTTTACAATATCCTCAGAGGGCCGTACAAGTTATTGACCTCTGCTTAAACAAACTAAAATCACAGCCCATTCATTTCATTCTGTGCAAAGAAAAAGCAACCTCTTAATCCAGATATCTCACCATGACTACCGCGTATGCATGCACGTGCAGGGTGTGGCGTGCTCCCCTGGGAAGATTTTTTTTTAAATGTTGAAGTTAAAAGCATCAATCTGGTGCACTTTGAGAGCAACATTAGGAGATCTATGGACACATCTCTCAACACCCAAACACAACTGTAAGCAGATTTTCTTTTAATTTATGGATATTTGACAAATCACTCCCCTTTCAAACTGTATTCTTCTTTATTAATAACTGTCATATAGTATTTTATACCTGTTTACTTTATTCTCTTATTTTTTTATAACTATAATGATCATATAAAGATGTGCCTTTACCTCATTGGTTGTAGAAAAAGCTTCTTATATTCGTTAGCATAGCTAGCTAACCAGATGCTAATGATAACAACACAGTTATTGACTGTCTGATCAGTATGACAGATGAGCAGATCGCCACCGGGCTTTCAACTAAAGACACAGCCACGCAGAAACTGCGGCATGTGTATGGACTTATCGGTACTGCAATTTCTGAAGTGCTGGAGTGGCGTTCTGGTGCTCTCCGTCAGAACTGCACCCCTGTCAGTCGAGACATATAGCACGTGATGACACGTTAGGCTCGTGTTGTGTTCAAGGACCCTGACCTTGGCCAGGAAAAACAGGCACTCGCTTGTTTAATTTTTTTGCGGTCGAGATTTCTTTCATTTTTTTATTTTTTGCGTGTGTTTATAAATTACCTCGAGGGCCGTACACGCCGTATACGGCCCGGAGGCCGGAGGTTCCCCACCCCTGCCGTAGAGTCTCACTCTGAGCGAGTGCTGCTGCAGCTGCTCTCGGCTTCGTCCATACTAATTCATTCATTCATTCAATGCTCGCCGGTTCCGCGGTTCCACACTGTTTGTTGTGAGGAGTCTGATATATTTAGTATATTTATATTTTAGTGCGACAGCCACGGGTGACAGGCGCGTACGCGTCACAGGCAGCTTGCTGTTGCCAGATTGGGTGGTTTTCCGCATTATTTTGAAGCCTGTTTACTGTGTGTTTTAACTGGGGTTTCGGCTGAAAGGCATATGAAATCTGGCACACTTTTGAACGCCGTTATAATACAGTGCTGAGAATGAACGCACTTTTGAACGCCGTTATACAGCGCTGAGAATGAACGCGTTCTCAATTACGTTCATCGAGCGGAAATACAGTACGTTCAGTTCACGTTCGCCCAAAATATGAACGCGTTCATGAACGATCGTTCATTGAACTCGTTCAGGTACATCACTGCTGACCACACTCACTAGAGGAAGTAGGGCTGTGTGATATATTGCTATTGTAAAAAAGATGTTTACTGAAAAGATTAAATGATACTAAGAAGACTGAATAATACATGGTTTCTTATTTACATTTACAATAACCCTCAATGGCCATACATGGGAGCTTCACCAGACCAATTGTCATCTCTAGAATATTGTTGAATGAATTAAGCCTGAATGTAGATGAAAGTTGTATATTGAGTAGGGCTACACAATTTACAACACACAAAAAGATGTTTACTGAAAAGACTTGAACACAAGATGTTTGAACACAAAAAGATGTTTACTGAAAAGATTAAATGATACTGAATAATACATGGTTTCTTATTTACAAGACTACAGCTCCATGACTTTACTCCAATGGGACGACAGACACTGACAGATTAGACAAGGCACAGCAAATAACCCCAATCTTGTCAATTAATGCTAGTGCCTCACCTGGTTTTGTTAGCATGTGCTCTATGGGCACAGCCCTGCTTTGCAGAATCTGATATTTTCTTCTGACTAATCCTATGACTCTTTCGAAAAGGAATACGCACATTAGCTATTTTCCTTGTCTCTTCCACCTCGTATGCTGACAGCTGACTTTTCCCCCTGGTGAATGCAGGCATCTTTAGTGAAGCACAATAAAATCCCACACTATCGCCAATATCGACCCCACGGTCTGCTAGGACAATATCTCCAGGTAACAGGTTTTTTAGGAGCCCACTCTGTATTGTGATCTGTTTATCACTAACTCTTCCTCCCCAGGCACAAGATATGCAAGTGACATAGCCTTGTGGAGCAACACCAATCAGAAATGTAACAGTATGGTGATGCTTGTAGTTGGACCATGTTTGTGCTCGAGCTAGTAAATTAGAGGGCCTCTCAATAAAAACTTCAAAACAGTCAACAATCACAGCAACTCTACATCCAAATGCCTGTCTGAATCCCATTGACATTGTAGTTTGAAGTACATGTCGCTCTGGCCACTCAATTATAAATTCTGTACTCTCATGAAGTAGGTGATGTAGGGCTCGCACAGTTGAAAAACCTGAAGTAAAACTAAGAAGTTGGGCAGCCCGGTGTAAAACTTTGTCTTCTCTTCGTTGTTCTCAAAGGACTCCTGGTTGAACTTTGTGTCCAGTGCCTTTGTCCGAAGATCTCCCAGCTCTGTTGTGTTCTGTCTCAGAACATCCTCCATCCTCTCGATGTCCTCCATCGTTAAATCAGTCTGCCATCCTGCATCTGCATACAATATAGCAGTAGCAAGCATAATTAGTTATTTAAAATAGTCAAATATGAATGTGAATTGTTGTGAAGTTATCTTTTTGACAACCTTTTTACAGACATGCAAGTTCTCTGTTCCAATTATTGCAGATTCTCAAGTTAGTACTCTATTTTCTAAACCTAATTCAAAGTTTGCATTGATTTTCTGACAATCACATTTGTAATATTTAATAATAATGCTGGTGGTTAATTTACCTTAGTTGGTCATTTAATATCCCACTGGTGTCCTCTGGTTGTGGGCTGTCAGACAGGGGCTGCGTCGGTTCTGGGCTCTCGGTTGTCTGCAGGAGATCCAACAAAGCCTCTGCACATTCTGATTGTCTTTGTTGGTCTTCCTTGAGCTCCATCCTCTGCTCTCGTCGAAGAGATGCCTCTGATCTGGGCTTACTTGTTGTGTGGTAACCGAGGCTAACAGTGGGAGCCCAGTCTTCCAACTCAACGTCACCCAAAGCGCTAGGGCACCCTATAAAGTCCCAACAAAGTCCATATTAGACTACAGGTAACTTAAACATGATCAGTATTACTAAGTAAATAAGCATTTAACCACAACCCAATAATACATAAACAAAGCCACAAAAACCAAGTTAGCCAATACCTCTGATGAAGTGGTCGCTGCAGACACTGCATTAGACGACTATGCTGCTCCCGACCGCAGATTTAGGTTTGAAAGCCATTTTTTCTGGGGTTCTTCGGTTAGCTTCTTAAATTGCTCAGCTTTATGGACGACAACCTTCGGCACTCGGTAAAACCTCTTGTTTTTCTCTCGGCCGGATCGATTGGAACAACCGTAAACTACACAACACACCGGCATTTTCACAATGGTAACAGCAGCTAGATCCTCTGTAGAAAATTACTTCCTGACCTCCAATGGAATTTCGCGCCAAAGGAACGCAGCGGTGTGACGTCAAGTGAAACCAAGCTATAAACCTAATTTAACATACTGTCCTTCATGTCTTGAATATTGTATGGGTATATAGTAAATACAGGTAGATGGGTGATGAGGGTGACATTGCTTTTGCTTGATTGTTACTTAGATGGCTACATTGTTTTGTGTGGGTTTGATAATGTAGAAGGAAAACTTTTGCACAAAGTAATGTTGTGCACGGAACAAAAGTCAGGGTTCATACACTTTTTCACCAATGATTTTCAATGACTTTTCCAGGACTTCTCAATGAACTTTACCTAATTTTCCATGACAAAACAAAAATTACCACTGAAAATGGTTTATTTGAACATGGAACAGGAAAATAAGGTTTAGTTTAAAATACGTATTCTTTTAAACATATCATATAACATATACAGATCAAACATATCATATAACATATACAGATCAGCCATTAGTCTGATCTGTTGCCTCTCCTAGAGTAGAAGGGAAGAGAGTTGTTTTAAGACATGTTTTTCTATTGTTTCTCAATATCCAGACTAATGTATCATTGTCATGTCAACATTGAAGAATTCTGATTTGTATTTTTCAATTCAATATGGTATGGCTGTATGGTCTCTGTGTTTTATGATCGGAACCCCCTATCTGGCAATAAAAGTGGTATGAATGATAATAAAAAAACAGAAGTTCCATAATACAGTTTAATAAATGTATCTATCTAAACAGATCTTCACATTTACTATTTACATGTATGTAGTTGCTAAACATGGGTCGTCGTGTTCTCTGGCCACTTTGCCACCACTTCTCAACTGCCTGCTCTGCATTATAGTCCTCAACCTCAGGGCCATGCAGAGATATACGGAGGAGGGAATTTAGCATTTGGTTAGAGAGGGATCCTCTCCAGTCAGACTTGATCCTTTTCATGCAGGAGAAGCCTCTCTCACAGCATGATGTTGACATCGGGAACACAAGCAGTATCTCTACGATCATCTGCATGTGGGGAAACTGGCTAGCGCTATTTAGCGCGAGCTAGCGTTAGTTAGCGCGAGCTAGCGTTAGTTAGCGCGCGAACTAGCGTTAGTTAGCGCGAGCGCTAGCTAACATTGACACTTAAGACAACTAACTTACCACAGTGGAAGACGATGCATCATGACCAGGACTTGGGACTTTCTCGTTTCTGGAGTCGGCAGAATTGGCATTGGGGCTTGCATCAGGGCCAGGGGGCTGCTTATTCAACCACCTCAGCATTTCTTTCTTCTTGTTTCTTTCTGTCGTGACCGTTGCATTGGCGCGACTCGAGTCTAGCAGCAGTCAGCAGCAGAGTGGATGACGTAGAATGCATTCTATGATTTGACAGCCCAAATGACTTTGAAAATAACACCCATTTTGAAGTTTACTTTTAATTTTTTTTTCACTGTCCCGAAATAGTCCCGGACAAAATAGATTTGTGTCCCAGTAGGAATTGTTATGGTCCCCGGGACATTGTTAGCTGCGAGCCCTGAGAGTCACATCTAATAGAAATATATAAAAGCATTTATTTTAATTGTGTAGCAGTCAGTTTATAATTCTGGCAGCACTGTTGAGCATTTTGAAAATGTATTTTCATGCCTCTGTGCAAGGCTTAGTCTTTCTATCTGTTTATTACATGGCTTAGTTTAATACTCGATTCTGATTGGTCAATTCAGAACATGTGACACGTTGTTAATACCGAACAGACAGACCGCTGTCAAGGACTTATTGACCGTTGTTAAGGACGCTCACCTCACATCTTCAGAAAGAAGTCCGGTCGATTTAACTGTATACAGTTGGGCCGAAAAGCAAACTGCATGCAGTTTGCTTTTCGAACTGGGACAAGAAAAACAGCGGAGAAGTAACGGGGCAGAAACCCTCCTTTTTACGCAACGGTCCAGACATAGACATCACACGGCGACACATATTCAGTTGCCAGTTACTTTGTCATCATTAGGGCAGAGATATCTAGATACTTTCCAAGGTTTGACATAATGAATTGTGCGACTTTTAAAGCAAGGAGCGATGTTTTCAAATCTGTAATCAAAAAGCTCCTCAAAAACGCAAGCAGTTCCTACCGTTGGCTTTTCAAACTGACAAGACAAGAGACGCCCTAACTGTTTTTAAAATGTAACTTTTAATAGCAACATGGAGGATTTTAACATTCATTTTTATATATTTGGAGAGCACAGTAATTTGGAGGAATGGTTAGTGGCTGATGAGTCCCCAGTGAAGAAAAGAAAAAGACAAGAGGGACAAGAAAACAGCGGAGAAGTAACGGGCAGAAACCCTCCTTTTTACGCAGCGGTCCAGACATAGACATCAAACGGCGACACATATTCAGTGTGCAGTTACTTTGGCATTAGGGCAGGGATATCTAGATACTTTCCAAGGTTTGACATAATGAATTGTGCTACTTTTAAAGCAAGCAGCGATGTTTTCAAATCTGTAATCAAAAAGCTCCTCAAAAACGCTATCGAAGCAGTTCCTGCCGTTGCTACGTTAGTTCTTCAAACGGTAACAACGGACTATTTTTCTTAGCGGATGCATGTCAATTTAAATCAATACAACTATTTTTAAAATCAATAAAATAATTTTCTAAATCCATAAAAAGCATTTCAATTAATATTGGGAGTCATAACGTTACTTTTGTTGAGAATGTGGCCATGTAATAAGCGGGATAATGTGCAGCGACTTGGTCATTATGGGGAAAATAACACCGACAGGCTGATCAGGAGCCCGACGCGAAGCGGAGGGATCTAGATCGGCATGAAGGTGTACATTATAATAATGTATCGCTGCACATTATCCCTTACATAGCCACTGGTGTAACTAAGTTCATAAACTCAACAGTTTTGAGATACTTGTACTTTAAGTATTTCAATGTTTTGCTGAAAGATTAACTAGGCTACTGGATGAAATAATATGTCTGCTAGGCTATAGGTGCGAACATTAAACACTTTTTGAAAAAAATATTATGATAAAATATTTTTATATATTTATAATTCTGCAAATATTACGATAAACTCACAGCTATTTCGCGGCCCGGCAGTAACACCTCCGCGGACCGGGGGTTGGGAACCCCTGTGATAGATAACATAATTACATCATGCTCAAGCCCATGCCCTCAAATCTAAGTCAAATAAGTGTAATTTATTTTTGTGACAAACGAACGTTTTCGTAGTTTGACGAGGCAATTAATGGCAATGATAACTGTCTAATACTATCTTTTTAGCTAACTTACCAATGTGGCTAACATCTGCAATATACATTTTGTCAATAATTATTTATATTACTGTACTAATACATGTTAATAAAATATAAAAAAAATTATATTTTATAAAACAAAAAAGTTGTTTGAGATGATGCTTAATTTTATTTAATATGAATTATTGTCATTTATTTTGTTTATTGTTCTCATTGTTTAAAAGTTTGTGTTAGGGTTATGGTTCTGGTGTGAAATAAAGCACAATAATTACATTTAAGACTGTTTCCCTTTTTTTAAGAAAAGTATCGAAAAATAATCGGAATCGCAATTCTTGACTTGGTATCGGTATCGAAACCAAAATGTTGGTATCGTGACAACACTAGAGTCAGGTTAGTAATGCTCCATCACATGTTTTACATCTATTACAGGGTGGATCTTAAACTGAAGCTTGACTTTAAAGCAACCCAACGGAGGTTTCATGTAAGTTTAGTTCTTTCACTCGTAGCTTGGGGTGCGGGGGTGCTAGAGACGGGAGCATGTTGATGTGACCTTCCTAACCGGAGATATGGCCGCATTCTACAATAAACTTCCGCTGGGTCGCTTAAAAAGAAATATGGCAAATCGAATCACAATATTTGTCAGAAAAATCGCAATTCGATTTTTTTCCCAAAATCGTGCAGCCCTACTTTAAAGTACATATCAGAAAACACAACTTTTGATCTGTGTGCTATAACTATTGCACAATGGATAGAGTCAGTGGTCTGTAACGTGTTGGAACAGCTCCAACAGCTCTGCTCTTTTTTCTCCAACATAGCTCTTTCTAACCTGGAGGCAAAGTTCCATTTTGCTGGAGGAACACGTAGGCACACGAAAAGATTCTTAAATAAAAGCCTGCAAACTGTTCATCCAGACAGCATTGAGCTACTTTATTAGATCTGCATTAATTGATTAATTTAAATATTTGTATTGCATCTCGGATATGACACAATGTTTGGGTACATCACATAAATGAAAGATATAAAATGGAAAAAAGCATCATTTTGTGAGTTTTTTTCATGATAAATTCATTGTTTTCATGCTCTTTATTCCCTCATCTGCCATAATAGGAAGCTAGACAGCTTTCAAGTCACTCATGTGAGAATGTTCAGTCATCTCTATATGGTCCCACCAACCCTAATCTTATACATACACATATATATATATATATATATATATATATGTATATATATATATTAGGGGTGTAACGGTACACGTACCGAAATTATTCGCCCACTCGATCGGATCGGCGATCGGTATCGGCCGATACTGATTCCAGCGATCGGCCCCGAAATTGGCGATCGGAGCATCCCTACTCTCAATGTTTCTGTATGTTTGTTGACATAACGAACTGCATATTTATATCTAGCATTTGTATGCTTTTTGAGATCCAGGACAGGCCCCTCTCTGGGCCTTCCTGCCTGGACCCAGGCCCCAAAAGCATTCTTGGCTCACCCTGGCTTGACGTTGTGTCTCTTCCTAGAGTAGGTACAGCACGGTCTACTGGCCTCCCATACAGCTCCCACAATACAATCATACATGTTACAGAGGTCTTCACGGTGAGAGCTTTCATTACAACCCACATCAACACATATGCGGCTTTCACACCAGCGCCTTTCAGTTTCTAGCTCCGAGCGGGCGCTTTTCTGGTTCAGCTCCGGTTTCCCTTTTCAGCTCCCGCTCTGTTCACACCACCCACTGGCGCCCCAGAGCTGCCCCTGCTGCGTCATGACGTCACCGTTTACATCGCTGATTTGCTCCCCAACGGAAGCTCACAACAACAACAACAACTGCGTCGGGTCGATGATCGTGTTGCTTTTAATCACACGAAGCCAGAATAAATTGAATAACGACTTCTCCAACCTTATGCTCCAGAGTGCCGTGGTTCATTGTTTATTAATGTGTTTCTGCAGCATTTACCGACCGCTGCAGTATTGGCTGCTCTTTCACGGGAGTTTATTCTCCCGTTAGCTCCCGGTTAGCTCACACTGCAGCGGCCGCTCTAAAGTATTCACTGTCCGACTCACACAAGCAGCTGATGCATATCCCCAGTTCCCCTTAGCCTAAGTGAATGTGTGTCAGTCTGAATTGACACTGTTTGGTATCACAACGCTGTTATGAAAGTTTCTCTGGTATAAAACGGGTGATGTTAGCATAGCAACCGAAGCTAAACTGACTACTTGCATCCGATAGCTGCAATAATACAAAACAACACGTCTGCCTCTCTCCACAATGATCGATAACAGTGAACGGATGGTCAAAGTAAGGTACAAATAAACAGAATCACACGAAGCCTGGTTAGTGTTGCCTGACTTTATAAAGTGTGTTTATAGGCACTACTGCTTGTAGGCAGGCATAACAGTGTTCAGGGGAGGTGGGTTTAGTTTCCTGCACGCCTCGACGTAAGAGAGACGTAAGCGACGTCGCCTCTTAGCTCTAAAGCTCTTGCCTCTGGACCGACATTTTTTGGAGCTGGAAATGAAGCGGATTCCGGAGCTAAGAGCCGGCGCCGCTGCGGTGTGAACAGGAAAACCCGGCGCTTTTCAGGCTCTAGCTCCGAGCCGGAGCTGAAAAGGCGCTGGTGTGAAAGGGGCAACAGAGTTGCCACTTTGGGTAGATATACATCACTCAATAGGACATCAGTTCTCCCATAGTACAATAGCCTATCCTCATTTGTGAGCTTGGACCAGTCCACTTTAGTGGTACAGGCATTTTTAACCTCATCTCAGGGAGACTATCATAATCTAGTGACATTACAAAAGGAATGTGATCTGACATTGCTGCCTCATACACAATCTCAATTGATCTTACAATGTCATGGGCATTAGCAGTGCTTATGCAATGTCAAGCCATGAAGTTGTATGCCAGGCCTCGCTTATATATGAATAGCTATCTGTAGGCAGAAGTATTGATGATATGATTAGGGTTTAGTTTGTTTGTCAGTCTATACACACTTTTTAAAGAAACACTATTTATATTTATAGCACTATTTTATCGCAATGGATCTATCACCAATAGGGGTATAACGGTATCCGTATTCGTCCCGTACCGTCACGGTTCGGACGTCACAGTTCGGCACATGCAGTCACACGGCGAATACGCCTTTTTTTTTACGAGTGGGAAAAAAGTAATTCAGGGCAGTATCCACTACACTATATATACTCCAGGGGGCGGTATTGCGCCTAAAAGCTGTTTGCCAGCTGCCCTTAAACAACAAATGAAGAACAAGAAGAAACACAACAACAAAACGAACAAAATACAAGAAGAAGAAAAGTTAGTATGGTGAGTTCAGATAACACACAGGAGCTAGAACCCACCTGCTTCTTTTAAATCAGCTGTGTGGGAACATTTCGGGTTCCCTGTGGACTACAATAACGATGAGGTGTGCGAGTGGTGGATCAGACGAGGACGGTGTGTCGGCGTTGTTCTACAGCGGTGCGGTATGCTAATGAAAACACACGCCAAACATGCTAAATCATATCAGAAGGCATCACCCAGATTTGCCAATCACCAGAGCCCGGCAAAAGACAACAGCTGTTCAACAGCTGATCCCCGCTGTTTTTAAGAAGCCAATAGACATGAGAGCCGAGAGACCAAACATAAATAACGGAAGCTTTTGGCATATGTTTTTCAACGACTTTGCACTCTTAAAACACTTTCTTATTATTTATGATGTAATATTTTCAAGACATCCTTTTTAGTTTTACAGCTTGATGAAACCTTTGTGTTTGACATCAGCCATTATAGATAATATGGCCATCTGAGTGTACTGTGTATGGTTTGTTTTTAACTGTTTAATACAGTTAATTATTCAAAATGTCAGAGTTCTTTATTTTTAAACTGAAACTTGCACTTCTGTTCAAACATAAATAACAACAAACCTGGAATTATGCATTTGGGACTTTCTTTTGCTTTTTTGTTGTTGTACCGAACCGTACCGAACCGTGACCTCCAAACCGAACCGTGACTTCTGTGAACCGTTACACCCCTAATCACCAACATGAATACAACCTGAATATACCCTACCATTAGAGACAAAAGTCAAGAGAGTGACATTTGCAAAAGCTCACCTAACCAAACAACTAGAGCACAAAGAGTTTATCTGATCTGGCACTAGATCAGATGTACTGGTTGACTTGACATACTTTACTGATCAGGTCATGGTAGGCCTATGAATTTCTCTGAAATCCTCTGTGCGAATTGTTCGTTGTTGTTTTTTCAGCTTTAGGGTAGGCCTATATACTATGGGCTCAGAACAGTCTCATAATACACACATGCACACAGAAGGATTCAAACTTGTATTTCCGGATCCATACTTGTGTTTTTCAATACACACACAAATGTATTCCGTTTCATATACATGTAAATAAAATCCAAATACAGAAAAAAGTTTTACATATGTATTTTTGATCCTCACTTATTAGTTTCCCGTTTAAATCCCCTGAACCTGCAAACACAAACAGCTTTCTGTGCACGGATCGCTTTGCATTCGTGTGTGGGTTTTTTGAGACTCCCCTGACGGTCAGCCGATTCGTACTTGTAATTTTTTCTATCTATAGCCAATCAGATGTCTCCTTCATTCTAAACCAATCACACGAGCGCGCCCCCACGAGGGTAAGATTACTTCATATACGCATTTTGCGCAGTCCGGTCAGCTCGTTAAACAGAGGGCGGAGCTTCAGGTGATTATGCAGAGCAGCATGTCTCCATCAGACTCAGCAGCCAATCTGATCTCTCTCTCGCGTCCGGTTACACTTCACTCGCGTTTATGTCCATATCGATCAGATCCATCTCTCCTGATCGGCCTTTATAGAGAGCACTGATCAAACTATTGAGAGTGAATATCGGCCGATAATGACCGACGGGGCTCCCCCCGTTAACAGGTCACTGTCTAGCACTGGCTTCGTAGTGCACTGGTCGATTAGGCTAAGCTAACCTGTAGCTGCTCCCGCCACACTCACAACAACTTCATACAGACATAAATAAAGCAGCTATATTCGCCATACAGGAAACACACATTTAAAACGGTTTTGCCTGCCGTTTTTGTGTACACAAGCATTCATCCATGGTTTGGAAAGTGGCGCTGTACCTTAATAATATAAAGGCTTGTATTTTCGTGCATTTTCTGTTCGGAAAGTGGCAATGTAGTTTCTGAGAGTGGAGGTGTCCTGAGATTAGCGCCTGCAGGCAGGCTTCATGGACCTGTCGGCTCCGGACTGTGCAAAATGCATACATGAAGCACTACGTCATGAACGCAAGAAATCTACCCTCGTGGGGGCACGCTCATGTGATTGGCTTAGAATTGAGGAGACATCTGATTGGCTATAGATAGAAATAATTACAAGTACGAATCGGCTGACCGTCAGGGGAGTCTCAAAAAACCCACACACGAATGCACAGCGATCCGTGCACAGAAAGCTGTTTGTGTTTGCAGGTTCAGAGGCTTTAAACGGAAAACAAATATGTGAGGATCAAAAATACACATGTAAAACTTTGTTCTGTATTTGGATTTTATTTACATGTATATGAAACGGAATACATTTGTGTGTGCATTGAAAAACACAAGTGTGGATCCGGAAATACAAGTTTGAATCCTTTTGCGGATCATGAAATACAAGTATGAATCCTTCTGTGCTCATGTGTGTATTATGAGACTGTTCTGAGCCCATAATATACTATCTTATAATAATAATAATAAAAAAATGGGACTTGTATAGCGCTTTTCAGGAAACTCAAGGACGCTTAAAAAGGATCATAAAAAGCCATTCACATAATGGAAAGGGAAGCTAACGTTGTACTATTTTACACATGCCGGTTAACTGACACAACTAAGAAAGTTGCAGAAAACACAACTTCGCAACTCTGCTCCAAGTCCACCAGCAGCAGAGAGAGGAAAAAGGAGCCGAAGTGGTGCAAAATAAAATAGTTGTCAGATTTTGTTGAACCGATTAAGTTGCTGTTAAAGCTGCAGTGAGCCCAAAACAACACTAACCTGATTTCGGATAAACGGCAGCCATGATGTCATCGTCCCTAAACTTGAATTCCTGTGCAAACTCCAGGCACTCTAATGAGTGAGTTTCTCTAGGAAGCAGAATTCCCTGATACTGCAGACTCAAGCCGTCAGAAGACATGTTGGGAGCGTTAACTAGAAGCTGTTGTCAGCTTTGTTTGCAACTGGCAACTCGCGTGCATAAAAGCCAAACACAAACACATGTATACAAACTAATCACGGAGGAGTGACTTCCATGATGCATTCAAAACTGTGGGAAAAATGATAACTGACACATAAACGCACTTAAATGACTGAAACCTAATGACCCTACATCAAAACCTCCAAGACTATACATTTCTGATTGATTTGTGTTTACTTTATTATGGTGAGCTGACTTTTGTTGGGCAATCATGTAGTAGCTTAATTCAGTACTAAATAAAAAATGCATTGAAGTTTTGCCATATCTATTCAAGTTTTTTTGTGGTTAGATTTTTGAACACTTGTAACAGACACCCTGAAAGGCGAACCTCAGATATTTCGGTTGTGTCGTAGTCCGTCACTCTACACCAGGGGTCTCCAACCTTTCTTCATCTGAGAGCTACTTTGAAAAAATGAAAGTGGCCAAGAGCTACTTGCATCACATCGCTTACATGTATTCACATAGCACTCATCAGTTGAATTAAGCTACTGTTGTGTGAAATCAATACCTAAAGCTTATCTAAAATCTTAACTTCACATCAAGGTCCAAGAAAACGACAATTTCTCACGTATTGAGATACTGTGGTCAAGCCAGCCTCCACTTGGGAAAACACAGTCAAGCCAGCCCGCACGTGATATTGGGGTGCGCGAATATTAGAAGCATTACGGTAAAATCCCAGCGCTTACTCGGTCAATAACAAAAGCACCTATAAAAACAAACCAAACATATTAAATTAAGAAATATGTACTATATAATGTGATCAATGATTATTTAAAACAAACTACGTATAACTACCACGAGTAAATGTAAAATGTAAGGAGTTTCAAAATAAAAGTCCTTTGAAATCTCATATTGAAATCTCATATATGAGCTATCAGCCCTGTGTTTAGATAAGAATAAAACAAAATCTCTCCCTGATCCAAGACTCATCTCACTGCAGGGTGATAGAAGGACACCCCATCTACTCACCCAGAAAAAATCAGGACATTCTGATGTGGAGTTTCAAAATAAAATACCTTTGAAATCCCATATATGAGCTATCAGCCCTGTGTTTAGATATGAATAAAACGAAATCTCTCCCTGATGCAAGACTCATCTCACTGCAGGGTGATAGAAGGACACCCCATCTACTCACCCAGAAAAAATCAGGACATTCTGATTAGGAGTTTCAAAATAAAAGACCTTTGAAATCCCATATATGAGCTATCAGCCCTGTGTTTAGATAAGAATAAAACGAAATCTCTCCCTGATGCAAGACTCATCTCACTGCAGGGTGATAGAAGGACACCCCATCTACTCACCCAGAAAAAATCAGGACATTCTGATGTGGAGTTTCAAAATAAAAGACCTTTGAAATCCCATATATGAGCTATCAGCCCTATGTTTAGATAAGAATAAAACGAAATCTCTCCCTGATGCAAGACTCATCTCACTGCAGGGTGATAGAAGGACACCCCATCTACTCACCCAGAAAAAATCAGGACATTCTGATGTGGAGTTTCAAAATAAAAGACCTTTGAAATCCCATATATGAGCTATCAGCCCTGTGTTTAGATAAGAATAAAACGAAATCTCTCCCTGATGCAAGACTCATCTCACTACAGGGTGATAGAAGGACACCCCATCTACTCACCCAGAAAAAACCAGGACATTCTGATGTGGAGTTTCAAAATAAAATACCTTTGAAATCCCATATATGAGCTATCAGCCCTGTGTTTAGATAAGAATAAAACGAAATCTCTCCCTGATGCAAGACTCATCTCACTGCAGGGTGATAGAAGGACACCCCATCTACTCACCCAGAAAAAATCAGGACATTCTGATGTGGAGTTTCAAAATAAAAGACCTTTGAAATCCCATATATGAGCTATCAGCCCTGTGTTTAGATAAGAATAAAACGAAATCTCTCCCTGATGCAAGACTCATCTCACTGCAGGGTGATAGAAGGACACCCCATCTACTCACCCAGAAAAAATCAGGACATTCTGATGTGGAGTTTCAAAATAAAAGACCTTTGAAATCCCATATATGAGCTATCAGCCCTGTGTTTAGATAAGAATAAAACGAAATCTCTCCCTGATGCAAGACTCATCTCACTACAGGGTGATAGAAGGACACCCCATCTACTCACCCAGAAAAAATCAGGACATTCTGATGTGGAGTTTCAAAATAAAAGACCTTTGAAATCCCATATATGAGCTATCAGCCCTGTGTTTAGATAAGAATAAAACGAAATCTCTCCTTGATGCAAGACTCATCTCACTGCAGGGTGATAGAAGGACACCCCATCTACTCACCCAGAAAAAATCAGGACATTCTGATGTGGAGTTTCAAAATAAAAGACCTTTGAAATCCCATATATGAGCTATCAGCCCTGTGTTTAGATAAGAATAAAACGAAATCTATCCCTGATGCAAGACTCATCTCACTGCAGGGTGATAGAAGGACACCCTATCTACTCACCCAGAAAAAATCAGGACATTCTGATGTGGAGTTTCAAAATAAAAGACCTTTGAATTCCCATATATGAGCTATCAGCCCTGTGTTTAGATAAGAATAAAACGAAATCTCTCCCTGATGCAAGACTCATCTCACTGCAGGGTGATAGAAGGACACCCCATCTACTCACCCAGAAAAAATCAGGACATTCTGATGTGGAGTTTCAAAATAAAAGACCTTTGAAATCCCATATATGAGCTATCAGCCCTGTGTTTAGATAAGAATAAAACGAAATCTCTCCCTGATGCAAGACTCATCTCAGAAACCCTAACCAGAAAAAATCAGGACATTCTGATATATAGTTTCAAAATAAAATGGTAAGGTAGGACCCAAACACAGTGTTAAAACAAGGGAGGCAGATATTGAGGACAAAAAAACAAAAAACAAAAAGGAGCAGGCGAGGTAAAAGTGAAATCAAATTTTAGACAGAAATGCACTATTATAGTCCTTATAGTTTACTTGTGGTATTTGCTAAAGTGTATATTCTGATTTATTAGTTTTGAATATTATTATTTTGTAATGGATGGTTTTCAAGGTGTACAATTTATGTTACATTTTTCTCGATTGCTAACACACATCTTTTTTTAAATTGCTCACTTTCTCAGAACACTAAACACAATTCACAAAACCACACACCTAAAGTGCAAAACACCTAATTTCTCCTGTGAAGAACTGCACTCAAAACTACTTAAACACTTACCAAATGCAAACTTTAGCACCACATATTCATTCACACTTCATTCACACTTCATTCATAATACTAGATTGTTTGACCACATATTTTATGGGCTATGCTCTGTACATAGAGGTTTCTGCTGATAGCTCATATATGGGATTTCAAAGGTCTTTTATTTTGAAACTCCACATCAGAATGTCCTGATTTTTTCTGGGTGAGTAGATGGGCTGTCCTTCTATCACCCTGCAGTGAGATGAGTCTTGCATCAGGGAGAGATTTCGTTTTATTCTTATCTAAACACAGGGCTGATAGCTCATATATGGGATTTCAAAGGTCTTTTATTTTGAAACTCCACATCAGAATGTCCTGATTTTTTCTGGGTGAGTAGATGGGGTGTCCTTCTATCACCCTGCAGTGAGATGAGTCTTGGATCAGGGAGAGATTTCGTTTTATTCTTATCTAAACACAGGGCTGATAGCTCATTATATGGGATTTCAAAGGTCTTTTATTTTGAAACTCCACATCAGAATGTCCTGATTTTTTCTGGGTGAGTAGATGGGGTGTCCTTCTATCACCCTGCAGTGAGATGAGTCTTGCATCAGGGAGAGATTTCGTTTTATTCTTATCTAAACACAGGGCTGATAGCTCATATATGGGATTTCAATATGAGATTTCAAAGGACTTTTATTTTGAAACTCCTTACATTTTACATTTACTCGTGGTAGTTATACGTAGTTTGCTTTAAATAATTATTGATCACATTATATAGTACATATTTCTTAATTTAATATGTTTGGTTTGTTTTTATAGGTGCTTTTGTTATTGACCGAGTAAGCGCTGGGATTTTACCGTAATGCTTCTAATATTCGCGCACCCCAATATCACGTGCGGGCTGGCTTGACTGTGTTTTCCCAAGTGGAGGCTGGCTTGACCGCAGTATTAAACTGGACAACATAGTAAGTACTTCACTGAAGATTCACATACATGTCCAAGAGCAAATTACAATGTTTTCACTTCTTCTTATGGCCCACATCAGGGCCGGACTGGGACAATAAGTCAGGCCGGGAATTATACACCCAGCCAGGCCACTACCAGTTTTTTGTGCCATTTTGCTGGATTTATTTGTCCATTTTTACAGCGTTGCTGCCCATAATGATAGCGCTCTAAATCTACTACCCCAAAATAAACATATGGACATGGATTACTATTTAAAAAAAATCTATTTAGGAACCTATGTGAACATATTTTAAGCGGGGGTGGACCTCAAATCCTATAGGGGGGTCCGGGGGCATGCTCCCCCGGTAAGATTTTTTTTTTTTAATGTTGGACTTAAATGCATCAATCTGGTGCATTTTAAGGGGGAAATAAAGAGACTACACCCATATGAAACATAACTGTATACATTTAAATAATCATAAAATCATAATAACATGGCCATAACCAATAACATCCCATATCCAATATGAAAAAACATTGAAACTTGTTTATTTATTTGTTTTTGGTTCATTTATAGTTGTGAGTGTGTATGTGCTCCTGAATCAGTCTCACCTGTCTCCCTCTCCTCCCTCCTGCTCCTCTTTGAGGCAGCAGCAAAGACTAGTTGTAGCTCTCAACAAGTTTTAATTGTTTATCTTACCTTTTTTCACCTAGTTAACGTTTTTTTTTATTATTCATGCTTATTTTACTAATCACTCCCCCCTCAAATGGAAATATGTGTTTACATAAATGGTGACCAAACCGTTTGAGACCCACAGAGTAAACACTAAACTAAACACTCAGAGTCCTTTACCTCACCTGAGCTATAGTTATCAGCCTCTCAGTCTGACCTTGTTGTTGAAACAGCTCCTTATATCCGTTAGCGCAGCTAGCTAGCACCAGATGCTAACAACAACAACAACAATACACGTAACCGGTGTGCGAGGTTTATCTCACTCGCTCGCGCCACACATAACACACACCCTCCCGAGCTTGAATGACACACAGAGACCAATCGAGTATGATCTGTATGAAAGTGGCCATGTCGGCAGGCCACATAATGTAGACAGCCAGTCACCCTCTGTGAGGCAGAGTCAGACCCACATTTGCGCAGCGTTGCGTTCACAATACATACGTATACAAAAAAAAATCCTCAGGCCAGCAGGCCACTTAACAGGCCAGGCCATCGGGAAACCCTCCGGTCCTCCCGATGGCCAGTCCGGGCCTGGCCCACATAGTAAATACATCGCCTTAATCACCACCTTGCAAGCATCTTATGGCACGTGTAAAATAAGTGCATTCACTCTTTTTCACAGTCAGTGAGATGAATGGCGCTGCATGGAGTCACCATACAGGTGTCTGCTGGACCCACTTAGGTTCACTAATAGAGTCATTTACATGTTCATCAGTTGGTCTTGTTCTGTATTTACATTTCAGTCATGCCAGAAAAAGCTGCTTCACAAAGGGAAGTATACAGAACCACATAAAGCAGACGTGTTCAGTGCTGCTTGGTGATGTTCTTATAGTTTTCTGGGCGTACACAAGGCTCCAGAAATGTTGTGTTTTGCTGAGACTTGAGCTGAACATGATTTTGGAGATTTATAATCTCCATCTCCATCTCCACAGGATTGACACTGAACAGTGCAGCCATCTTTTCTTCTTCTTCGTGTTGACATGAAATTATAAACCATAATTAATCATAGGTCTAGCCTCCCTATATCTGTGTGTGACATTTTTCCATCCTCAAAAACAAAAAACGAATACTTCTGCAGTCTAGCTGCAGTTTCTAGCAACGGTCTTCTGTTAAAGAAAGGACACTGAATGTCTTGAATGAGGCATCACACACATGAAGTCTGAACACAGCAGACAACAGGAGTATTTACAACAGCATTATGAAAACTAAAATAGTGCATGTGGGTGCACACTTACATTCTCTGTCTTACTGTTACATGAATCCCATGAATGTATGAGATTAAGTTATCTTCATCATCTCAATCAGTGATTAAGTGAATAATAAAGGTTCTATCAGGTCACTGTCAGCCTGTCACTCTTATTAGTAGTTATTTTCAGGAGGGGGCGGGGCTTGGAGGAACGGAGAGGAGACGGTGATCGCGGAAGCTTTCCTCCTGCCTTCACAAACTTTGCACACGTATTTATCAACTGAAAATAGCAAGAGGACATTCATACTCTGCAATCCAAGACTTGATTAAATCCACCAAAAACCTGACATGGCGATAACGAGTGTTTTTCAAAAACACAAATCCCTCCCTGTGTGTCTCTGAGCCGCAGCGACGCGGCCTGATTCAGAGCGGGTCATTCTGCTGTTGGTTCTGGACTGGTGCTGCTGGAGAAAGCGGACTGCTCTGTGTGTGGTGTCGCTGTGCCGCTGTCACGTCTGCTCCTTGATCTCTGCGTCACCGACCAATTGTATATTTGTGTGACAGAAACAATTCTAAAATAAAAACACTTTATTGTCCGGCCGCGGCCGAAAAATCAGGAAGCAACGTTACTAACGCTATAATCGATGATCGAGCGGCGAGCTACTGAAAAGCTGCCCGCGAGCTACCGGTAGCTCGCGGGCAGCTTTTCAGTAGCTCGCCGCTCGATCATCGTGTTGGAGACCCCTCCTCTACACTCATCGATCAGAGCGAGCGGAGCGCATTTTCTCATCCGCCTCACGGAGCGTGGAAAGTGAGGGGCAGGGCTGCCTCTCTTCCGTCTGCGTGGATAGGAGGTTTACCTGTGCTCTTGTGGGGAGGTTTTTCCCGGGAAGTCGCGGAGAGACGGAGCGGCTGCACGTTGTTGCTTGGGCCCCCTTTTTCCACCTGCCCAGTTGTGCTGTGGCGGGGACCTGCTTCCACTTGTCGTGTGCTGCTGTCCTGGCGAGATTTTGCCCCGGGGGGCGTAACGGAGAGACCGGACCGGCTTCGCGTTCGGGCTGCGGCCTGCTTAAAGGAATGGTCCACTCATTAGATAATTAATCAAAACTTCAGTATTTAGTGAAACGTTATGTTTAAACCATAACCTGAAGAAATCAGCGATATTCCCCGGTAAATAATGATTTTATAGCTTTTTTTTATCAAGACCTGTATATTCCGTCTGGCCGCCGCCATGTTTGCCATTTTCAGTAGTCACGTGATGGTCGTGACGTCATCCATGCGTTCACTTTGTCAACACACGGAAACATGGTGGAGTATTTCAGTTCGGACTCGTCAGCAGAGGAACAAGTTTTGACCAATGTGAAGAGATTGGATGGGGGAATTCAGCCATACATATCAGTATGACAATACGACACCCTCTGTCCTAAGACCCTCACATCGTACAAGGAAAAACTTCCGAAGAAAACCCACAGTTTAAAGGGAACATGGGAGAAACCTCAGGGAGAGCAACAGAGGAGGGATCACTCTCCCAGGACGGACAGACGTGCAATAGATGCCGTGTGTAAATTGAAAAGATAATACATTTGCAACATAGGTAGTCCAAATGTTTGGAAATGCATGTGTGTATAATGGGAAGATGATATAAGATACTATATGTATGCATGTAGTACCACCCTTGCTAGTGATTCCCTCTCTAGTTTAGCATACTCAGCTTCGTTGTCCCTGGCCATAGAATCACGATTTTATGGGGCCGGAAAAAACTGGGGTAAAATACACACTAGCCGGTACTACGCTATATGGAAAGGCCACCAAAAACTGTCCTGGCCTGGACGCTAAAGGACGTTAAAACGGGGCTAGCCGCTGCAATGTAAATGCGCTATAACATACCTTATTCTTACTCCGAGCACTACTTCTGCTCCTCCGTCGCTTCACACTTGCAGAGGGCGATTTCTCAACTGGCCGAACTGGTGTCCTGGTCGGTGATGACACCAGAAAGACCGATGGTACTGCATCTCCATTAAGTAATGGTTGTTCCATAAATCCCATGTTATGTTTTATCATACTCTCAGAGTAGTCGTCCGGAAATTTGAAATGTTCGCTGCATACATGAGCCTGTGAATCTTTCGATTCGGGCCGGCCACATTTCGCTAGCCACTGCCTCCGAATGTACTTCTTACGCTTACCTTTTGGCAACAGATGGAACCGAGCATTCCGTGGATTGTTCCTATCAGAATTGTGGCAATATTTCGCGATACAGTGAGGCATATTTGAAGAGAGAAACTACAGTAAATAACATGGAGATCAACGTGTCTTCGAAAACCAAACGCATGGTTTACGTCACGTCCGGAAAATGGCGGCGCCCACAGTGTTGATGTTATTTCGGTATATAATCAGTTTAAAATCACTGATAATGTCATCGGATTAAAAAAAAAAAAGAGAGACTGGCAGAGACCGGTCTGTTTTATCGGATGATAATTATTTAAAAATGAGTGTCATGAGCATACCATTCCTTTAACGACCCGTCCACACAGCGGCGTGCGCTGACGCTTGCCGGCGGGCGTGTCTGAAACTCGACCAACAACCAATCACATGAATCTCCCGCCCCTGACACACAAGCAGCGGTTTGATTGGCTAGAGCTTGTACTGGCATATGATTCGATTGGCTGACGCTTCTGCCGAGGCGTCAAAAGTTGAACATTGCTCAACTTTTGCAGCGAGACACGCCAGCTACGCTCCGCGTCGCTTCCCACGATGCATTTCGGCTAAAAGTGATGTCACCCCATTCAAAGTGAATGGTGAAGCGTCAACGCACGCCGCTGTGTGGACGGGCCGTTACACCTGCTGTAGTTGAGGTCTGTATCCACCTGCTCCACCTGTCGTGCTCTACGGTGCCGAGGACGTTTGACCACGGGGATATCGCAGAGAGACCGGAGCGCCTCTACGCCTCGAGCTGGTCCTGCTTCGCCTATCCTGCTGTACTGAGGAGGTTCTGCACTATTTTGGCCTCTGACATTGCCTTAAATGGTTTTAATGTGTATCGTACCGACCGGCCTAATAAAGGTGGTGGTGTTGCAATTTATGTTAAGAATAAGTTCAGTGTAACCACATTAGTTTCCAAATCGATCAGTAAGCAATTTGAATTTTTAGCCTTAAATATAGAAGTGGCAAAGGGTCAACAGGTCATGGTAGTGAGTTGTTACAGACCCCCCTCAGCTGTCAAAGACTCCTTGTCTTCACTAGCAAATCTTTTATCGCAGCTAGACTACAAGGAAATAGTCCTACTTGGAGATTTTAACTGGGACTGGTTAACTGCAGTGTCAGAGGATTTTAAAAACCTTTGTATCTCATTGAATGTTACTCAGATTGTGGACAGTCCTACTCGCCCAAATATTAAGTCCCCTAATAAATCCTCCCTAATTGATCTCATTTTAACTAATGTTCCCCATAAATATTCTTCTGTGGGAGTATTTGCAAATGATCTGAGCGATCACTGTGTTGTAGCCACAATTAGGGACACTAAGGTCCAAAAGGTTAAACCTCGCATTATCATCAAGAGAGACATAAAACATTTTGTGGAGCAGGGTTTTGTGCATGATCTGTTTGGTTTTGATTGGGGTAAAATCGATCTGTGTGCTGATGTGGAAACCGCATGGTCTTATTTTTATCTTGGTTTTATGGAGATCATTGATAGACATGCACCCCTGCGTACATTTAGAGTAAAGGGACGAGACAATCCTTGGTTTTCTGCTGAGCTGTCTAGTCTCCTTCATGAGAGAAACAAGGCCTGGGCAAAGGCTAGGAAATCAGGCTCAGAGATAGAGTGGCTGCGTTTTAGGCAGCTAAGGAATAGCTTCACTTCAAATGTCAAAAGTGCAAAGTCGAAGTACTATTTGTCAGTTACCACAGAAAACCTAAATAATCCTAGGAAATTTTGGAAAGCAATAAAATGGATATCAACCGGTGAGATCCGTAATGAGCTACCTCCGTGCCTTACCACAGCATCTGGCCCAATATCGGACAGGGCCACTATGCTCAATTGCTTTTATGAGCATTTTGTGTCCTGCGGTTCTATGTTTGATTCTGTGACTAACTCTGCTTCTGTGAACGCTACAGTCTGTGACTCTGAACAACGTGGTCTGGAAAACCCTTTCAGTTTTACTCCTTTTACTGTCAATGTTGTTCATGAAGCCTTATCTAAGCTAGATCCTAGGAAACCGGCTGGCCCGGACAACTCAGAACCTTTCTTTTTAAAGATAACTGCAGATTTTATTGCTCCACCTCTTACTTCTCTTTTTAACCTCACCCTCAGCACAAATACAATTCCAAAAGTATGGAAGTCTGCTTATGTCTTGCCTTTACTGAAAGGAGGGGAGGCAACTATTTTAAATAACTATAGGCCAATCTCTAAATTGTCAGTTCTGTGTTATTATATACACACATGCATTTCCAAACATTTGGACTACCTATGTTGCAAATGTATTATCTTTTCAATTTACACACGGCATCTATTGCACGTCTGTCCGTCCTGGGAGAGGGATCCCTCCTCTGTTGCTCTCCCTGAGGTTTCTCCCATTTTTCCCTTTAAACTGGGTTTTCTTTGGAAGTTTTTCCTTGTACGATGTGAGGGTCTAAGGACAGAGGGTGTCGTATTGTCATACTGATATTCTGTACACACTGTGAAGACCACTGAGACAAATGTAACATTTGTGATATTGGGCTATATAAATAAACATTGATTGATTGATTGAGAGTTCTGGCTAAGGTTCTTGAACGCCTAGTGAGTGAACAGGTAAAGGAGTTTTTATGTACAAATGACATCCTGTCTAAACATCAGTCAGGCTTCAGAAAGAAACACAGCACCATCACTGCCACAATGAAAGTGGTGAATGACATTACTAGTATTTTAGATAATAAGCAGAGTTGTGCAGCTCTGTTTATTGACCTTTCCAAAGCGTTTGACACCGTTGATTCATCGCATCTTAAAGCAGAGGCTACTCAGTATTGGCATATCCAGCCTTGCAGTGGGGTGGTTTGTGAACTACCTCTCTGAAAGGTCCCAATGTGTTCATTTTGATGGACTGTCTTCTGAGTGGTTAAACATTTCTAATGGTGTACCACAAGGTTCTGTTTTAGGACCACTTTTATTCTCCATATATATTAACAGCGTAGGTGATAATGTGGATGAAGCTACTTTACATTTTTATGCGGATGATACTGTGATGTATTGTGCAGGTCCCACCATTAAGGAGGCTGTTTACAGGCTGTTTTTAACACTATTCAGACTCAGTTCTCTGAATTAAAGCTTCTTTTAAATGTGGATAAAACCAAGGTAATGCTCTTTTCAAAAGCAAAAAAGACACCAGAGCCTGTTTTAGATATTGTAACTACGCAAGGAACAAAACTTGAAGTTGTTGCCTGTTACAAATACCTTGGTATCTGGCTTGATGATTGTCTCTCTTTTAAACTTCATGTCAATAACCTGCTAAAAAAACTGAGGGTTAGGCTAGGGTTCTTTTTCAGAAACAAGTCCTGTTTCTCGCTTGAGGCCAGGAAAAGGCTAGTCACTGTGACCTTTTTAACTGTGCTGGACTATGGGGATCTGGTCTATATGAATGCACCTGCCAATTGCCTGGTCAAGTTAGATGCGCAGTCAGATCCGCTGATTGGTTCACTGATGATATAGGCGCCCAATCCAGAGCCTCTGGCTAGACCCGCCCAAAGGGAGGCTCGTCCTCTCTAGCCCAGTGGCGTAGCTGTGGGTGGGCCCGGGTGGGCCTGGGCCCACCCACATGCACGTCTGGCCCACCCACAGCCAATCAGCGCTCCATAGCGCAGAGCTGGGAAGCCCAGAAGGAAGTGCCACAAACTGCAGTTCATCTAGTGGCCAACAGGGGATGGATGCAAAAAGGAGCAATTCCCATAGACCCCCAGGTTAAAATGCCCAACTTTACAGCAGAAATAAACATGTTTCTAGCCTGGATCCAATAAAACTTATTCTGGATATAGTTAGATTCCACCTTCATGACAATGGAATAGGGAGTGCATTTTTTTACCGTGAGTTTTTATAGTAAGTAAAGTAACTTTTGGCGTGAGTGAATGAAAGTATTATTTCTTCTTGAGGTCTGCAGTTTAGCGTGTACACATTTGCTGAATATGAAAACACTCAGTGTGTGCCCACTGTGCGACTGTCAAGGATAAACAACCTGTGGCCCCCGATATATGTCGTATGTATTATTGCTAAACAAACATTACATTGCAGTTTAAGTGTCGCCAACTCCGTTTCTAATATGCAAAAAGACAGCAAAATGCGTCTGATTATTTTTAGTATTTTAGATCTTTCCAATCCCCCGTCTGTGTGCGAGGGGGCGGGGCAGTTTACACACACGCAGCTGCTACATGCAGCCACACACACACACGCGGAGGAGATGGCGGAGAGAACGCGCTCCGAGGTGTGGTTAAACTATAGCCGTGTCGATGTGGACAATACTCGTTGCCTAAAGTGCAATAAGAGTTTATCATGTCAGGGCGGTAACACGAGCAATGTGTCTAAACATTTATCAAAAGTGCTCCACATCCAGACGGAGGAATGCACCGGGTTCCACTGTCTTTCTAGCAGCTCTGTAGCTCCATCCACGAGTAACGTTTCCACGTCAGGTGTTCTGTATGCTAGCAGCAACACACGGAGTTAACTACATGATACAAACATGGGTTAATGATTAGAGGTAACTGAGTTATTTATTTTGTTAAAGTTTCAGCTATTCTGTTTACAGTTCTGTTATCACATTATTTAATACGATTTGTTAAAACATTGTTGTTTCTTTTAATGTGAAATATTATGAATTTAATTTAAATAAAAAGCAATGTTAGTTTTGTTCACAATTTGTTTAGTTAGTTTACCTTATTTTTTCTCCAAAAGAACCGATAAAAGTACCGTTAAAGGACCGGATCGATAAGCACTATCGATAAAAGTAGTAGTACCGTTAAAACCTTAACGATCCCTATGTGGATGTCAGTTTTACACACATTCTGAGGCCGCCGGGCCTATGTTTTTTGTTTTCACTGCTAATTTATGCTTATGTTCTATTAGTGCATTAAAAAATCATTAAAATCATTAATGAAGTTTCAGCTCAGACCCCACACTTAATATGTCTCCCCCTGACCCACCTACATTTCTCCAGGCCCACCCACACAATAATTCCTGGCTACGCCACTGCTCTAGCCCCATTTCAGTCCCAAAGCCAGGGCTATTATCTGTATTTTAACAGACTTATCTTTTAAATTGAGGTGTTTATTGTTCTCTTCAAAGTTAATTTTCCTCTGACATTTTAGGGAGGATGGTCCTCCCTTTCCTCAATGGACGAGCCTCCACTGAGTTAAGTAGAGTTATTAACTAGGTAGTGTTATTTAACATTTAACATTATTCTGATAAGTATTGTCAAGTTCTCTGGGTTTTTGGCATTTATTTGAGTGTTTGCCCACATTTGAGAGGCTTGAGGGGCAACAGAGGACGCATGGACAACTGGAATCCTTTTTCCTTTTCTTTATTTCAACTTTTCAAGGACAAATTAGGATTCTTTCAGGTTGAAAACCTTTAAAAAATATCAAAGGACAAAATAAATCAATTACAGCATGTTTTGCTTTGCAATTTAATATATTATAACCTAAATTAATCAGTAACCAAGTATTTTACTCAAACTCAATGTATTTAATAGTTAAATAAGTACTTTAATTGACCTGGTTCCCCACAACCACACATTTGCCATATGTGACCCGCTCTATCGAAATCAGTCGAAAGTCGCAACGGCTCATTTCAAAATAAACGTGGATTTGCGTAAAAAAATAGTTTTTCGGGGTTTGGGTGTTTTGTTTGATTTTAAATAAACAAAGTCTTGGCTTTCAGAATATGAAACTTTTATTTCCAAAATCACACGATAAATACATGTTTGAAGCTTGTAAAGGGAAGATGACAGCTCTCCCTCGCCACTCTGCTCTTCCACAGCGCCGCTTCGCCTCCCTCCGCTGACATTATGAATGTAAGCGGATATGTCGGGACAGAATTTATTTTACCGGACACATTTGAAACTTACTGGTCATGTTTCAATAATAATAATAATGGCAGGCCCGGACTGGCCATCGGGAGCACCGGGAGGTTTCCCGATGGCCTGGCCTGCTAAGTGGCCTGAGGATTTGTTGTATGTAGCCTATGTATTGTGAACGCAACGCTGCGCAAATGTGGGTCTGACTCTGCCTCACAGAGGGTGACTGGCTGTCTACATGATGTGGCCTGCCGACATGGCCACTTTCATACAGACCATACACTAATGCCCTCGATTGGTCTCTGATGCCCCTTTCACACCAGCCCCTTTTCAGCTCCGGCTCGGAGCTAGAGCCTGAAAAGCGCCGGGTTTTCCTGTTCACACCGCAGCGGCGCCGGCTCTTAGCTCTGGAATCCGCTTCATTTCCAGCTCCAAAAAATTGTCGGTCCAGAGGCAAGAGCTTTGGAGCTAAGAGGCGACGTCGCTTACGTCTCTCTTACGTCGAGGCGTGCAGGAAACTAAACCCACCTCCCCTGAACATGAGTCGACTGTTATGCCTGCCTACAAGCAGTAGTGCCTATAAACACACTTTATAAAGTCAGGCAACACTAACCAGGCTTCGTGTGATTCTGTTTATTTGTACCTTACTTTGACCATCCGTTCACTGTTATCGATCATTGTGGAGAGAGGCAGACGTGTTGTTTTGTATTATTGCAGCTATCGGATGCAAGTAGTCAGTTTAGCTTCGGTTGCTATGCTAACATCACCCGTTTTATACCAGAGAAACTTTCATAACAGCGTTGTGATACCAAACAGTGTCAATTCAGACTGACACACATTCACTTAGGCTAAGGGGAACTGGGGATATGCATCAGCTGCTTGTGTGAGTCGGACAGTGAATACTTTAGAGCGGCCGCTGCAGTGTGAGCTAACCGGGAGCTAACGGGAGAATAAACTCCCGTGTAAGAGCAGCCAACACTGCAGCGGTCGGTAAAGGCTGCAGAAACACATTAATAAACAATGAACCACGGCACTCTGGAGCAAAGTATAAGGTTGGAGAAGTCGTTATTCAATTTATTCTGGCTTCGTGTGATTAAAAGCAACACGATCATCGACCCGACGCAGTTGTTGTTGTTGTGAGCGCCGTAATGGCTGCCGTTGGGGAGCAAATCAGCGATGTAAACGGTGACGTCATGACGCTGCAGGAGCAGCTCTGGGGCGCCAGTGGGCCGTGTGAACAGAGCGGGAGCTGAAAAGGGAAACCGGAGCTGAACCAGAAAAGCTCCCGCTCGGAGCTAGAAACTGAAAAGCGCTGGTGTGAAAGCCGCATGTGTGTCATTCAAGCTCGGGAGGGTGTGTGTGTATGTGTGGCGCAAGTGAGCAAGAGAGAGAAAGCGCGCGCACCGGTTACGTGTAGGCTATTGTTGTTGTTAGCATCTGGTGCTAGCTAGCTGCGCTAACGGCTGTTTCAACAACAAGGTGGAGGAGAGTCCTCTCCAGTCAGACTGAGAGACTGATAACCTCAGCTCAGGTGAGGTAAAGGACTCTGCTGAGTGTTTAGATAGTTAACTTAGTTCTCAGTGGGTCTCACGGTTTGGTCACCATTCATGTAAACACATATTTCCATTTGAAGGGGGAGTGATTAGTAAAATATGCATGAATAATAAAAAAATAAAACGTTAACTAGGTGAAAAAATGTAAGATACACTTTAAAAACGTGTTGAGAGCTAAAACTAGTCTTTGCTGCTGCCTCAAAGAGGAGCAGGGGGAGGAGAGGGAGGAGAGGGAGGAGAGGGAGACAGGAGAGGCTGGTTCAGGAGCACAGACACACTCACAACTATAAATGAACCAAAAACAAATAAATAAACAAGTTTTAATGTTTTTTCATATTGGATATGGTATGTTATTGATTATGGCCATGTACTTATGATTTTATGATTATTTAAATGTATACAGTTCTGCTTCATGTGGGTGTAGTCTCTCCCTTATTTCCCCCTCAAAGTGCACCAGATTGATGCATTTAAGTCCAACATAAAAAAAATGTTCACATGAATAGGTTCCTAAATAGATTTGCACATTTTTTAAAATAGTAATCCATCTCCATATGTTTATTGTTGGGTAGTATATTTAGGGCTATCACTACGGGCAGCAACGCTGTAAATATTGACAAATAAATCCAGCTTAATGGCACACAAAACTGGTAGTGGCCTGGCTGGGTGTATAATTCCCGGCCTGACTTATTGTCCCAGTCCGGCCCTGAAGAATGGTGTAGCAAAGTTTCCGTTAGCAGGTAATCACCGGACTATGACAGGATATGCTGATGTTTAAAACTCAGTTAATGGGAGTCATTTTTATATTGCTTCAGTTTATAATCATTTTTCAATAAATGATTCCACAAACAACAAACAACATAATTATTACATTCAAACAAACTACTTGTAGTAGATGAAGTACATTATTCAAAAGTTTACATTAACTTTGGATAATAACACGGGAGAAACGAATCCTCTCTTTTCCCCTCTCCCTCTCTCCTGACAGCCCGTCAGTTACTCATGCAGCGCGCTAAACAGTGGGCGGGGCTTCAGGTGATTTTGCAGCAGCTGATCTGATCTCACTCTCAGGTCCGGTTATACTTCACTCGCGTTTCTGTCGATATCGATCAGATCCAGCTCTCCTGATCGGCCGCCAGTCATTATCGGCTAAACGTCAGGGGAAATCACCCCCTATAAGTAGCCTGCGCCACGACGCATGCGTCATTCAAACACCTCTTCTCGCTTCAGAGCACATCTCGAACGGTAGCCGGGCTAGCTTAACAGTCCACAGACTGAACCCAAAGCTAATTTTCGGTCGACGGGCGTTAGCCGGCTACCCGATTCTCTCACAGAAGAGTATTATAGTCAACCTCGCCGTTCTTCCTCTGGAGTAAGGTAAGGTTTTGACTTCAAGTTAGCAACACACCAGTTGCTAACTTGTGTTTTTTCCCTCACTACCGACACCACGGTAGCGAGGACACTTTTTTCTTCTCTCTTCCACGGAGGAGAAAAGGATTACAGGAATATTACCATACCAGGTAATATCCTTTGAGAGAAAAAAAGACCCACGCTGTCCTTTTTTCCCCCGGATTAAAGACAGATCGGTAAAGATTTTTTTCTCGAACGTACCTGTCATGAGTGGACCCTCTCCACGCCTCACGGCGAACGAGATGGATGCCTCTCCCCCTCACACCAGAGGAGTCAGGAACTCGGAGGCTCGGCGCTGCGGTTGCGGGTTGAAAGTGTCAGGCACAGACTCACACCAGATCTGTTCGTCCTGCCTCGGGCTGGAACACGCCCAGGAGGCCATCGACAACCCCGGCTCGTGCGGACATTGTGCCCGCCTCACCGTGAAGAGCCTCCACCGAAGGTCGGGACGGGACCCCCTCATGTCCACTGATCTGCCGACCGGCAATCAAGACACGGGGACGTCTGCCGCAGAGATGGAGCCCCTCACTGCGGTCTGGGGCTCACCGACAGCGGCACCCGCAGAACCGGAATCCCGCGCCATATCAGGCCGAGATCCGGTGGCGGAAAGAAACGCGGGAACGGGGCCCCACGCTATACCAAGCTGGGGCTCCCGACTGGACCTCACCACGGTTTCACCCGCGGAAGATGTCCTGGAGTTAGACTGCATGGAGGACGAAGAGTACACCTCTGAGTTCCTCCTGTCTGACTCGGATGAGCAGGAAGACGGCATCTTCATGTCATCGACTCAGGCTGCAAAGCCGGGAGCGATGGCTGCTCCCCCGGGCGACAGCACACCAGCTTCGCCCTGTCTCAGTATGGACCTACAAGCCGTGTGTCAGCGCGCTGCGGCCAAACTAGACATCCCATGGCCCGAAGTGGCCAAGGAGACCTCCAGGTCCCGTTACGAGGGAAAACTTTTTTCCCAAACAACGGGGGCAAAGAGGCAACTCCTCCCGGTCTTCCCGGAGATGTTGGATGAGGTGTCGGTCTCGTGGAGAGACCGGCCCTTTAGCAACAAGGCCCCAATCCAGGGTGCCCACTCCCTTGACTGTGACGGTATGGAGAGGCTTGGCCTGCTCCACATACCACCTATGGAACCGCTGGAGGCAGCCCACCTCCTACCGAGGATGGGCCAGCCGCCAAGCAGGAACCCCACGCTGCCAGCGAAAACGGACCGATTCCAGTCTACCATGACGGAACGGGCCTACAGAGCTGCAGCATTGTCCGCCAGGGCATCGGAGCATCCCTAATTATTACCAGACATTTTGACCAGCAGGTTTTGAATTTACCGGTTTTGAATTCATTTTACCAGATAAAAACCGGTAATTACCGGCTAACGGAAACCCTGATGTGCGACTGTCAGTCCTATGTTGTAAAAAAAAAAAAAAAACTCAATAATATTTTATTTTTGATTCTCAAAATTACGGGCCAAATAGTATTGCTGGCGGGCCAACAATGGGCCGCCTGTTGCCGACCCATGTCCTACACTATTATAAAACAGTGACTATTGACTTCAACATGCCGAACACAAGTCTGCCTAGCCCTAGCATAGCAGTGGTGACAAGACCATGCAACTGTGATGTCATTAATTTATATACATTTACGCTTTCGAAGTGATCAATGAAGTTCATTTGTTAACCTAGGTTCAGGAGCATGGCCATGCCTCAACCATGGATGAGAGTAGCACATTCGTCACTTACGGGCAAAAATGACAGCTCCGCCCACTTTTGGGGGAAAACAAAGCTGTCATTTCAATGGCGGTCAATTCAAATTCTGAAGTTTTTACCAATCCGATCAGAAATTTAAAGGAGACCTATCATGCTATATTTAAATGATATAGTGTATGACCATACCTATATAAGGTATATTTATACATTTTATTTTTCAAAATACCAAACAGATCATTTTTTAGACATGCCTCGTTTTGCTCATTTTCGCTCTATTCCAAGCCCGTCTTTGAAAATTCTGAGCAGCTGACCACGCCCCCCTGCAGAAGAGCAGCCGGCGAGAGTCACGTTACCATGCTTGCTGTGATTACGAGTGTGGAATAAACATGTCATCTCAGAGCAATGCATGTGTTCAAGCATATTATCAATTTGATCCAGAAACTGACCCTGAAGCAGCGGAGGTTTTGGTAGAGGTGCAAAAATCTCGGTTGCAGCAGGACGTTTCTGAATGGTTAGCTGACAAGCTGTTGTCCCTATTTATTTTACTCTGTTACGATGCTTACTCCTTATTCCGTTCATATTTTGGCTAATTAGCAAGAATGCAATGTGTAGGCCTATAGTTTGTAACGCAAAAACAGCGACATATATATATATATATATTTATAAAGGGAGACATTCATATTTTCAGCATATATACAATGGCCTCATTGCGTTTATTAATAGTTTACAGTCCTTTTCTTCCAACATCGTGCAACAACCGTTGGAAAGTTGAATAACTTACGGTGATAAAAAGTATAACTCCAACAACACCTCAGTTGTCAGTTGTGTGTAGTTTCATGTGTTTTTAAAAGCTCAGTTATTGACTTCTTTGTGCAAATTGCGCCACGATGCCTTCTGAACGGAGAATGTGTGCTGCATGGAGATACCACAGGTAACATTTTTGATAGCTTTAGTAAGTTGTCTGTTTAGAGAATACATTTTTCACACATGTCAATCACACTAGGTGTCAAGACGGATGCAGTAACTTGAGGACTCTGTAACCTGTATGGTGGACCATACTGGATTGGAGCCTGTGGGCCTAAATGTGTTCTCCCTGCAGAATGCGTTGAATATGTACAGAGCTGAACATGGTGGACTACAGTTGAGGCAAATAGAGCAGTGAGTGGTTTGTTTGTTTTGACTGAAATTGTAAAACGAATGCTAATATTGTTCATGGAAATAAATACTGGTGTATATGGCTTTATGCAATCTTTCATTCTGTTGTACATTATATTATATACTACACAGCAATGGCATAACACACCCATGTGTACGACAAAAAAGTCCACACACAACCTTATGCTTTTGAAATCAGAATATTCTTTACCCATCCAAACATGAATAATCACGACACATTTTGATATCAACTCGGAACTTTATTGTCAAAATCAACGGTTAAAAAAACCCATAAAAAAAAACTAAATGTAGCCTACTTGTATTTTGTATAAATGACACTAAATATTTTTACAGAAGCTTTGTGAGCTGGTGCTGGGGCTTCCTTGGACGCAGGATCAGAGTGGTGTTTCCGGCCTGCGTTGTCCTCAGGATACGCAGGGAGTTTCCTGATCTGTGAAATGTCGATGTTGGCTTCAGACAGCAGCCAAATTGAACCGTGTAGCATACCCGGCGATGACCTCCTCCCTGTCAGGTCGCTCATAATGGTGCAGAGTCCAAAGACTTGGTCGAAGATGAGGTCCATCAAGTTGGCCACGTAGCCTGTGCAATGGTAAAAAATGTGGTTTAGATTAGTATATGCATGTAAAAAACTGAAAGTTCTTTCTAATTTTATATTTGTAAATAGTTGTATAATAAATATTTTAAACACTTACGGAATGTGGGGTCAGTCTTTACTGGTTTTGCTCTGCATTCTCCCTTCCTGGCCTTTGGGAACTGCAGTTTATACAGAGGGTTTCCAGTGGATGTAGTGGCGTTTTCATTGTAGTGCAGGGCTGCCAGGTACAGTCTTTCATTTCCGCCATGATAATTTTTTTTTAAATAATAGCAAAGGATGTACAAATTGTCACTAATTAGTAAGTATGTGAGGTGCTGGCCTGTAAAGAAGAACACATAGAACAAAATCATCTCAACTTAGTATTCAGGATGAGAAAATACTATTTGGATAAATATAGTCTGAAATCCCAAAATCCTAAAACTCTCTATTTAGCAAAGCTCTTTGCTTAGTCTTTTCCAATCAGAGTTAGTTTTGAACCGTAACGTGCATGCTGTGTTTCTGACTCAATACAGGTGATGTGTTGGAGAGTGGCTGAGCTCAGTAGACTGACTGTAATGAGTGCTAGCCACTAATTAGCCTGTTGCTAGAGGTAAGGCCTTGTCAACAACAGACCAACGGGGCTTTAGCTCAGTTTTACTCGTGGTGTGTGTCCCCCCTCGCATACATACAGTGTTGTATCCTAACACACCCCCATTTATATTCATGTGCGCAAACAACACACAAAAGCTTTTACATATAACGCTGGAAAAAACGGCATGTCTCATCAGCGTAGCGTAGTTAGTTTACAGATCGATGATATCTGATCGTTCTTACAGACTACAATCACAAAAGCTTTTACATATAACGCTGGAAAAAACGGCACTTACCTACAGAAGATTACGTTTGTTATTATAACTTACTCAATATGATTTTAGAGGATACTAAATACTAATAAATAGGAGAATAAATACTTGTGTTATCGGCTAGGGCGTGGCTTTACAGCCTTCACACAGATCGCCATTACGGCAGTATGTCTGAACATGTTAGCAAATGCCTGATAATTAAAATAAAAGACAAAGCAAAGACTGCGGAGCGTACAAAATAAAATAAAATGTTACAAAAACATATAAACACCTAACAGATTACTATTTGGGTTTGAGGTGATATTTATACGGCGAAGCTACATGCTACATATACAAGCTAGAGATAGCTTTATCAGGAAAAACACCGCTAAATAAAAACTTAGCTTCAAAATTGGATGTGTCCTCACTGGCCTGGTCCCGGATGGTTGGTATTGATCCCGGGTTTAGCATTAGTTTGGAGGCATATCCGTGTTGGACTTGAGAGAAGTTCATAAACATGTCCGTGGTAAAATGTTTGGAACACACAAACAGAAATCTGCCGGGGTCTTCTGGCACATGTCCCTTGAAAATGAAGTCTAGCCACAGATTATTTTCTTTTTCCACTGATGGCATTGCATGCAGTCCCCTGTCCCACAGCACAACGTTTAACTGGCTTAGACATCCTGGCAAAAGCAGGCAAAAACACAGATGTGACTGGGGTGTTGATTATTTAGCCTGCCGATAGCCTATATGCGAATGAGAGGTTTGGCAATGCACGTGGCCGTGGCTCATTCCCATGATAGGTGGAGAGTTGACCAATAAGCGGAGCACTTCTTTGTGACGTAGAAAAGTGTTGAAATCTGGATCCGTTTTTTTCAGATCCATTGCAGCCTCTTTTTTAGAGATTTGGCAAAGGAGGAAAATAGAGAGGGTTGTGTTTTCTGACACTTGGTGAGTTCCCTGGAACACCGGGGACACATATTCATGTATAAAGGACGTACAAAGGTGCATTTTGCATGATAGGTCCCCTTTAAGAAAACCCTGGATTTTTGGATCTTCAAAGAGCCCGATTACAATGGCCAGACAGGCAAACAATCACATTAAATCATTGGAAATCGACGAGCGGGCTCGATATAAGGTTAAATATAGCAGATGGCAGGAGTAGCATGATGCTGCAGCGTTGGAGACTGCAGTTTCAGGACCGCACTCCTAGGACCCTAGTTTTTCGTGACACTGCCAGCTAGCGAGTAGGAGACATGAATATGAACGACAACCATAGGACGACAACCATAGACTGTGTATATAAATCAAGCGGCAAACTGGGGAACAGCCGGAAAGCCAATACGGAAGTGCCACACACTGCAGTTCATACATTGGCCGCTAGGGACTGGCTGCAGAAAGGAGCAATTTCCATAGACCCCCATGTTAAAATGCCCAACTTTACAGCAGAAAAAAACATGTTTCTACCCATGGATGCAATAAATATTATTATCGATATAGTTAGATTCCACCTTCATGATTATGAATCTGTGAGTGAATTGTTTAACACGACCCTTTTATTTATATTAGGTCTTAAAGTTTTTGCATAAATTAGGGCGTGGTCACGTTGATGGACACGTACATGCCTCACTGTCAGCTAACAGCAACTTGTCCACTCTGTTAGACTACAACCATAGAGGCTACAATGTTAGTTAGTCATAGTACTGTACTTGACCCTTTAGCTTTAGCCGTGTTCGTGGTGATTGTGCCTTTTAGGGAATATTGTTACAAATACCAGACAATTAAAATGTCGTGCTGTGCGCTTGAATGTACTAACAGAACTTTCAAGAAGTCTAAAATGATAATATTAGGTTCTTGTGGTCCGTCCATACAATAAAAGGGAGTTCAGCTCCCTCCAGCCAGTGCCTCCACTCCTCTAGGGCAAGTTTGACAGCCAGCAGCTCTCTGTTACCCACGTCATAGTTCTTCTCAGCTGGGGTAAGGCGGAGAGAGAAAAATGCACAAGGATGCAATTTTCGGTCTCGTTCCGAGCACTGGGAAAGAACTGCTCCTACCCCGGTGTTGGAGGCATCGACCTCCACAACGAACTGGCGAGAGGAATCAGGGTGGATGAGCACAGGGGCAGTGGTGAAGAGTCTCTTTAGCTCTGAAAAGGCTGCATCGCACTCTGGGGTCCAGGAAAAGCCAGTTGTGGGGGAAGTGAGTCTGGTTAAAGGACCCGCCACTCTGCTGTAGTCCCTGATGAAGCGCCGATAGAAATTGGCGAAACCAAGAAACTGTTGAAGCAGTTTGACTGAGGTTGGTTTGGGCCACCCCACCACCGCTTGGATCTTCTCAGGGTCGGACCTAAGCTTTCCTTCCTCAACGATGTAGCCCAGGAATGAGACTGTGTTGACATGGAATTCGCATTTCTCCGCCTTTACAAAGAGTCTGTTCTCCCGGAGTCTCTGCAGCACCTGCCTGACATGGATAATGTGCTCCTCCTTGTTGCGAGAGAATATGAGGATGTCATCCAGGTAGACAAAGACTGATCGGTTGAGGAGGTCACGGAGCACATCGTTCACCATTGACTGAAAGACTGCAGGGGCATTCGTCAGTCCAAAAGGCATCACCAGATACTCGAAGTGACCGAGTGGTGTGTTAAAGGCCGTCTTCCACTCGTCCCCTTCTCGGATTCTGACGAGGTGGTAGGCATTGCGGAGGTCCAGTTTGGAAAAAATGGTGGCTTCCTGGAGGGGTTCAAAGGCGGAGTTAATGAGGGGTAGTGGGTATTTGTTTTTTACAGTAATGGCATTGAGACCCCTGTAATCAATGCAGGGCCGCAGTGAGCGGTCCTTTGAGACGAAGAAAAACCCGGCACCGACCGGGGAGGAGGATGGCCGAATGACACCAGCAGCCAGGGAGTCATGGATGTAATTTTCCATGGATTTTCTCTCAGGGCGAGATAGGTTGAACAGACGTGAGGAAGGCAGAGGGGCCCCGGGAAGGAGGTCAATGGGACAGTCGTAGGGTCGATGAGGAGGAAGAGAAAGAGCTCGCTGTTTACTGAACACCTCTCCTAGGTTATGATATTCAGTGGGAACAGATGACAGGTCAGGCGGCTCGATCTTGAGTGGTGGAAAGGCGGCCTCTGCTGGCGGTAGGGCAGACTGCAGGCATGAGGATAAGCAAAAAGAACTCCAACTAATGATCTTGCCAGTTACCCAATCAATCTGGGGGTTGTGAGTTCTTAACCAGGGATGGCCCAACACTATGGGGGCCTGAGGTGAGGAAATTAGGTGAAACTGAATAAACTCACGATGGTTTCCAGACAGAATGAGGTTTACTGGCTTGGTGCGGTGAGTGACTTGGGCCAGGAATTTTCCATTTAGAGCATTAGCACTAAGAGGTGAATCGAACACTTCGCAGGAAATTCCTGCCTGAGCTGCAATGTCAATGTCCAAAAAATTCTCATCCGCCCCCGAGTCCACTAAGGCGAGCAGGAGTAGGGACTGTTGGTTGGAGCAAAGCATGGCTTCTAGCTGCGTTCTGGGTCGGGGTTGAGAGAGGAGGAAGGGCTCGCCAGAATCCCCACAGCTACTGACGAGCCTGACCTTTTGGCAGACTAGGACAGGAGGAAACGAGATGACTGGTTTGGCTGCAATAAACACATTCCCCAGCATGGATCCTTCTAGCACGCTCAGATGGTGAGAGGCGGGCCCTTCCCACTTGCATGGGCTCATCTCCATGGGATGAGGCTGAGTAAGGAGTCGGGAAAGATCGGGGAATAGGGGTAGTGGCGGTTCCAATTTGGGGATCAAGTGAGAAGTCGCTGGGATTGGAGTGACGGCTAGTCCTATCCCTACGTCTCTCTCTGAGGCGATTATCAATCTTAATGGCTGTGGCTATTAAATTATCCAAGCTACCTGGATCATCCCTAGCCGCTAGCTCGTCTTTAATTGCTTCGTTCAGCCCCTGAAGAAAAGCATCCTGTAGTGACTCGTTATTCCAGCGTGAGTCGGAAGCCACTGTTCTAAACTCCACTGAAAATTCAGCTACACTACGGGAGCCCTGCCGGAGAGAAAGAAGGCGCCTAGCAGCATCCCTCTCCCGTACCGGGTGATCAAAAACTTTTTTCATTTCGGAAATGAAAGTATCATATGACCAGCAAATGTGTGGCTGGCTCTCCCTAACAGCTGTAGCCCAATCTAAAGCCCTCTCCCTCAACAGGCTCATTACATATGCTACCCTAGCCCCATCTGTGTGATAAGTACTAGGCTGCTGCTCAAAAACTAACGTACACTGGAACAAAAAGGCTCTACAAATACCCAAATCTCCACCGTATCGTTCAGGTGTGGGCATGACAGCCTCTCGTAGCTGATGGAGGAGTGCGGCAGGAGGGGGGGGGAGGGGCTGTCGGCTGTGCAGCGTGCTGCGGAGGAAAAGCCTGTGAAGTGAGCAGTTCTACCTGCGTGCCGATTCTTTGCACATTAACGGAGAGGTTCCGGAGAGTCTCCAATGCCTCACGGAGAACTGTATCATGATGCCCCACGAGAGCGCCTTGACTGGCCAGGACTTGGCAGAGTTCGTCCGTAGTTTTGGCCTGGTAGCCGGTGTCCGCTGGGTCCATACTGGCCAGATCGTTCTGTTACGGTTATCTGAGAGAACCCAAACGCAGGACACGGCAGTGTGTTATAAAGGTTTTATTTGGAGGAGATAATCCGGCTGGAGAGTATCCACTGGAGCGTAATCCACTGGGGTTTAACAACGATCTGGCGCTGACAGGTTGTGGAGCCTCCGCTGATATACCATCCGTAATGGCTGATGGGAATCAGGTGTGTCGCAGAGGAGAGTGCTCAACTGTTTGCAGCTGGTGGAGATTTGAGCCGGGAGCCAGGAGTGACAGGCACCACGCCCACACAGACAGGGAAAGGAAAAACACACACACAAGGAAGGTGGCTGGAGAATGCAACCACCACAGGCACAAGTGATGTGAAGCTCATAAAGCGAGGCGAATAGAAATAATCAGCGGATGGGTGTTTGTAAGTGTTGGTGAATATGTAAATATGATGTCCTCTATTGTTTGTTTTTATGTTGTTTTTATGTTTCATGTGAAACTAAATTGATGCAGGTCTCCCTTGTAAAAGAGATCCATGATCTCAAGGGACCAATCTGTCTAATTAAAGGTTTGAAATGAAATGAAATAGATGTGGAAATAGGTGCATTCGATCAGCTGACTGTTTTTACAATAAAAGTAGTTTTTTAATGAATGTCCTGTACTGGTCTTAAAATCTCATAACATCAGCTTTTAATGTTCCTCTTGGATATTCTTCTTGACCCTCAGAGAAGGAGAAAATGTCGTGTCTTTCAGGCATGTCCTTTCCGAACAAAAATTACAGGAAACATAAAACATATTATTGCAGAACAAGTGTGTTATTTATGAAAGCGGTGTGTTTGTGTGTTTAGGGGCTGTAGATATAAGATATAAGATTTTTTCAACAGTGAGCTACAAAGACAATCAGATTATGAATGAAAAGTATGAAGTTCATCAACATTGAAATATATGTTATTATCAAAATAATATTTAACTGTTATCAAAACGTAGTGCAACTGTAGAAGCTTGCTCTGTTGTCTCACTGAAAGAATAACTTTTACCACGTTTTTTACAGACAATATTGAGAGATAAATAGTAGAAGTTCTCACTATGTGTTAAATATCTTTGCCTTTAATACATTAAATTAGAAAGCTGACAAAATCATATTGCTTGTTAACATCTAAATGTAACTTTTTGCATGGAAAAAACCCTCAACTTAACTCATGTGTATAGGTGATCTAGTATTTAGTATTGTTTAATGGAACGTATATCAGTGTATTAAAGTTATAAATAGATTATATCATTATTACTACAATATATATATATTAATTTACGTTGTATGTCAAATTTGATAAGACTATATTTTTACATCTGACATACAAAATACATTTGTTATTAAAAAAAACAAAAATATAATAACAACAAATTGTTGTTAATAATAATAATTTAATTTCTGTAAGAAAAACATATTTTCATGCATTTTTAGTTCGTTAATAACAAGCATTACAATGTCTAAAGAGACTCGCTGTGTATGAGACTCAATACTCGCTGGTTGTACTTTTGCGGGCATCCAATTCGCTAGGTGGCGATGTTGCAAAACAACTAGGGTCCTAGGAGTGCGGTCCCAGGAGTGCGGTCCCAGGACTGCAATCTCCGACGCTGCAGCTTCATACTATTGGTTGGCAATCAATGCCCATAGAGTGGTGAAGTCACGCCAATCTACTTCCGGTCCATGGGACCTTATTTCGGAAAAATTATGTATTGAAGTCAACGGGGAGAGAAAACGTATCTTTCGATCCCGTTTGAATTGTGCCACGAATTACACATATGATGGTTGTCAATCTTAACAAATCATTTCCATGTAAAAAAAGTCACAGTTTGTCGTAAAACTGTTGAAATATAAGACTGAAAAATACGCAACTAGAAAGACTACAAATCCCAGAGTCGCGTAAGTGATGTCATAACTAATGTCACAATTGTTTTCCTCCACCAAATAAGAGATAGCTAAGATAAGATAACTTTAACAAGATGCCTGTGTGCTTAGTACCAGGTTGTTATCATACCAGCAATGGGTCTTTCGCTTCCCATCTGATGAAAGGACCAGGAGTGGCTGGATCAAGTTAGCTACCTAGCTAGTAGCAAGCACGTTAGTTAGCATTACAATCTTAGCCTTGTCAATATTATTACATTACATTACATTGCATTTAGCTGACGCTTTTATCCAAAGCGACTTACAATAAGTACATTCGACCAGGAAGACACAACCTTGAAGAAAACAAAATCATATAAGTACATCAGGTTTCATAGAGCCAAACATTTCAAGTGCTACTCATCTGGCTATAGATAAGCCAGTCCTTTATTAGTATATACTGTAAGTGCTCTGTTAGCAGTTCTTTGTTAGTAATTCTATCGCTCGAAGTGGAGTCGAAAGAGATGAGTTTTCAGTCTGCGCCGGAAGATTTGCAGGCTTTCTGCTGTCCTGATGTCAATGGGGAGCTCATTCCACCATTTTGGAGCCAGGATAGCAAACCCACGTGTTTTTGCTGATGGGAACTTGGGTCCCCCTCGCAGCGAGGGTGCAGTGAGTCGTTTGGCTGATGCAGAGCATAGTGCACGCGCTGGGGTGTACAGTTTAACCATGTCCTGGATGTAGGAAGGGCCAGATCCATTCGCAGCATGGTACGCAAGTACCAGTGTCTTGAAGTGGATTCTAGCAGTTACCGGAAGCCAATGAAGGGAGCGGAGGAGCGGCGTGGTGTGGGAACATTTTGGAAGGCTGATGACCAGACGAGCCGCTGCATTCTGGATGAGCTGCAGAGGTCGGATGGCACATGCAGGTAGACCAGCCAGGAGGGAGTTGCAGTAGTCTAGGCGTAAGATGACGAGAGCCTGGACCAGAACCTGCGTGGCTTTCTGGGTCAGCTGGGGACGTATCCTCCTGATGTTGTAAAGTGTGTATCTGCAGCAACGGGTTGTAGCAGCGATGTTTGCAGTGAAGGACAGTTTGTTATCTAGGATCACACCCAGATTCCTTGCAGTCTGAGTCGGGGAAACAACAGAGGTGCCGATGTTGATTGTCAGGTCAAGAGTGGGACAATCTTTTCCCGGAAGGAAAAGCAGTTCAGTCTTGTCAAGGTTGAGCTTGAGGTGATGAGCAGACATCCACTGAGAGATGTCAGCTAGACAAGCAGAGATGCGTGTGACGACCTGGGTCTCTGAGGGAGGAAAGGACAGGATTAATTGGGTGTTGTCAGCGTAGCAGTGGTATGAAAAACCATGCGGGCTAATGACTGATCCGAGCGAATTTGTGTACAGGGAGAAGAGGAGGGGACCAAGAACAGAGCCCTGAGGGACCCCTGTAGTTAATTGACAAGGGTCGGACTCGGACCCTCTCCAAGTTACCCTGTAGGTATGGTCTTTGAGGTATGAGGTGAGGAGGGAAAGTGCAGAGCCTGAAACTCCAAGTTTTTGAAGAGTGTGAAGGAGGATCTGATGGTTCACCGTGTCGAATTCAGCAGACAGGTCCAACAGGATGATGACAGAGGAGAGGGATGCTGCTTTGGCAGTGTGCAGTTCCTCAGAGACAGCAATGAGAGCAGTTACTGTGGAGTGACCTGCCTTGAAACCAGACTGGTGCGGATCCAGAAGGTTGTTCTGATGGAGATAACAGGAGAGTTGTTTAAAGACGGCGCGTTCAAGTGTTTTAGACAGGAACGGGAGTAGAGAGACAGGCCTGTAGTAGCCTTAACATCAAGTAACATCAAGTAACCCAAAAATGTTAAACAGTAAGAGTAGTAGTCATATTTCGTGAACCCTTTGAAGAGTACTGTCACACCGGTGTGATCATTCTATAATACACCATTTAAGCCCGGGGGAGAAATGCTAATGCTAACGCTACATTAGCATCGGCGATCTTTTGTACTTCATGCTATCTGCACAAATGGTTGACATTAAACATTAAAAAGATCAGGCAGTTCAGAGAGAATCAAAGGAAGGCAGGCAGGCAGCTTTGCTTGACATTCTTCTGGACGTGTTTCATTGTGGTGATAGTGAGGGTAGTCAATCCCTTGTTTGGCAAGACAGTAGTGACGGCCATCTTGGTGACGTGTGTTGTTGTGAGAGTCTGCGAGACCAGAGATGTAGTTCATTGAGCGGTTTCACACAAAAAATGTGTTACTTCACAGTTTTACGACATTTTTATTTTTTTGACTTGCAAAATTATCTTTTAAATTGACAAACATCATATGTGTAATTTGTGGCACAATTCAAACGGGATCGAAAGATAATCTTTCTCTCTCCATTGACTTCAATACATACTTTTTCCGAAATAAGGTCCCATGGAGCTCCCCCGGAAGGGGAGGGACTTCGCCACCTTTGGGGGCAACAATGCTGTCATTTGATTGACGATCAAGCCTGGAGCCACAAAGCTCTTCTTTTACTGTCCTTTATTCTTAGAGGAAGTACAGACAAACGTACCTCTGGATTTGTTTTAATGTTTGAGGTGCAATAAACGACACAGCAGCTTTTTGGCATGATAAAACAATTATTTTCCGCCTCGCTCATGAGTCACAGCTGGCGAAATTACGGCCTCTCCTACTGATTTTAATTTAACCTTATATCGAGACCGATCGTCGATTTCCAATGATTTAATGTAATTGTTTGCCTGACTGGCCATCGTAATCGGGCTCTTTGAAGATCCAAACATCCACGGTTTTCTTTCATTTCTGATCGGATTGGCAAAAATTTCAGAATTTGCAAAATTATCTTTTAAATTGACAAACATCATATGTGTAATTCGTGGCACAATTCAAACGGGATCGAAAGATAATCTTTCTCTCCCCATTGACTTCAATACATCATTTTTCAGAAAATAAGGTCCCATGGAGGTCCCCCGGAAAGGGAGGGACTTCGCCTCTCTATAATAAGAACTGGATACAGCGTGGGAGGCGGGGCCTTGTTCATTCCTATGAGAGTTGCTCATTGGCGCATGAAGACAAAATGGCCCAACTTTTGAGAGAGCAAAACGCCACGAAAGTATTAATATAATCATATAATCCATTCTTATTGTGCATCCATGGGTAAAGGTAAAACTCATGTAGTACTGAACACGTCACATGAACGTGCCGGGCGGCGCGGTCCCGTGGTTTAGATGGGCGTTCATAATGCAGAGGAAAATAACGTTATTAGCACATTTTACAACTTGAGGACCGAATGTTTTTAATAAGGGCTAAACAAATGTTCATACTGGGTAGTTTATTTAGTTTAAAACAAATTATCCAACGATTTACAGGCGTCTCTTTCCCAATGTTAGTCAATGAGAAATTGACATACCTTGTTGGCAGCAGCGCTGCTACAAGCACTATCATCAGCAGCTTAGAACAAGTGCAAGATGATGAAGAGGATAATGAGGGCGCAAGTTCAGATATACAGCCAGCCTCCTGCGGTCATGATGAGAGACAGAGTTGAGCTGGTGCAAGAACCAGCTCAACTGGCACGTATACAAGTGCAGGGCAAGAGCAAGAGGTTGGTGAGAATAAATAAATAAAAACACTTTTTTTTCTGTGCTGTGTGTTGCTGCTGGCCCATCTCTCCCCCATTCTCAATGAGTATTTTACAAAGAGTGAAACAGTGCCCCTTTAGATGTTATGGTGAAACAGTAGATTGCACTCTCTGTTGCGAGAGGAGGCTAGCCGAAATTGGCTTCCCTTGGTGAAAAAAAATTGAGGGATTGACCAATCAGATGAGGCTCACGTCATGCCTCACAATCCAATCAAATCGCATCAACTTCAGTTCATCACCACCCTTAGAAAGTAGCAAGCAACTGAAGCAAGTGCAATTATGGAGGGTGGAGATTTGGAGTATTTCATCAAAACATATTTTACTAAACTTCCGCCACAGCAGCAACTACAAATTAAATCTGATGACAGGCCAATGCCCAAACTGGAGTTGTGTACAGAGAGGAAGAAATTAGCGAATCGGACATAAAACTTTAAATAATAAACAGCAGATTTCTAACATTTGACATTTCATGTGGCCGGACTGGGTCAGTTTCCAGAGCTGAATTTTAGTCCCAGTCCGCCCCTGCCTCAACCCTATCTCTAATCACGGCCATCTCTATTTATATCCGGCCAAACATCCGGCCATCGCTAGTCTCCATTCTCTCTAACCCTAACCCTAACGCGTTCAATGAACGATCGTTCAATGAACGATCGTTCAATGAACGATCGTTCATGAACGCGTTCATATTTTGGGCGAACGGGAACTGAACGTACTGTATTTCCGCTAGATGAACGTAATTGAGAACGCGTTCATTCTCAGCACTGTATAACGGCGTTCAAAAGTGCGTTCATTCTCAGCACTGTATTATAACGGCGTTCAAAAGTGTGCCAGATTTCATATGCCTTTCAGCCGAAAACCCAGTTAAAACACACCGTAAACAGGCTTCAAAATAATGCGGAAAACCACCCAATCTGGCAACAGCAAGCTGCTTATGACGCGTACGCGCCTGTCACCCCTGGCTGTCGCACTAAAATATAAATATACTAAATATATCAGACTCCTCACAACAAACAATGTGGAACCGCGGAACCGGCGAGCATTGAATGAATGAATGAATTAGTATGGACAAAGCCGAGAGCAGCTGCAGCAGCACTCGCTCAGAGTGAGACTCTACGGCAGGGGTGGAGAACCTTCGGCCTCCGGGCCGTATACGGCCCGCGAGACAATTTGGTACGGCCCTCGAGGTAATTTATAAACACACGCAAAAAATTAAAAAATTAAAGAAATCTAGACCGCAAAAAAATTAAACAACGAGTGCCTGTTTTTCCTGGCCAAGGTCAGGGTCCTTGAACACAACATGAGCCTAACGTGTCATCACGTGGTATATGTCTCGACTGACAGGGGTGCAGTTCTGACGGAGAGCACCAGAACGCCACTCCAGCACTTCAGAAATTGCAGTACCGATAAGTCCATACACATGCCGCAGTTTCTGCGTGTCTGTGTCTTTAGTTGAAAGCCCAGTGGCGATCTGCTCATCTCTCATACTGATCAGACAGTCAATAACTGTGTTGTTATCATTAGCATCTGGTTAGCTAGCTATGCTAACGCATATAAGAAGAATATTAAAAAATAAGAGAATAAAGTAAACAGGTATAAAATACTATATGACAGTTATTAATAAAGAAGAATACAGTTTGAAAGGGGAGTGATTTGTCAAATATCCATACATTAAAAGAAAATCTGCTTACAGTTGTGTTTGGGTGTTGAGAGATGTGTCCATAGATCTCCTAATGTTGCTCTCAAAGTGCACCAGATTGATGCTTTTAACTTCAACATTTAAAAAAAAATCTTCCCAGGGGAGCATGCCCTCCGGACCCCCTAGAGGAGGTTAGGTCCCCCCCCCCCCCACTTAAATCATGTTCACATGGATAGGAAACTAAATACATTTGCACACATCTTGTGTCCATATATTTCTGTTTTGGTGGCCACACCGTGCACGCATACGCGACTAACGCGAGTCATGGTGAGATATCTGGATTAAGAGGTTGCTTTTTCTTTGCACAGAATGAAATGAATGGGCTGTCATTTTAGTTTTTTTAAGCAGAGGTCAATAACTTGTACGGCCCTCTGAGGATATTGTAAAAATTGAAATGGCCGTTGAGAGGAAAAAGGTTCCCCACCCCTGCTCTACGGCGTCGGCGTATGAGCATTTAAAAGAGTTTTACGTTAAAGTCAGTAGCCTACTGACTCAGACGGAAAAAATCTAACGTTTGCCTGTAAACTGTGTCCGCCCGGTTTGAAAAAGCAAGTCCGTACATCGACGACGTCGACAACAAACCTTAAACGGCACATTGAGAATAAGCACACGACTAGCCTTTCACGGTATGTGCGAGTGGCGAATAAAAAAGAGAGCCAAAACAGATCCACTTCCACCCAAATCCCATTAACATCGTACAGGAGACAAATAATAGCTCGCAGCAACGTATTGAAAAAATAACTATGAACTATAAATTAGTTCATTTTTGAAACCATGAACTTTAGTTCAAAATTTTGAATTATGAACTATGAACTGAACTAGTTCATTTTAAAATGTGTGAACTGTGAACTGAACTAGTTCATGTAGAAAGTGAACTTTCCCAACACTGCTGGTAATGGGTTTTTGCTGTTCTGTTTTCCCTGTCATGTTTTCCTCCTTGTGTATTGTCTGGTCCCTCTCCCTGTGTTTTCCTCCCTGTCGTTAGTTTCCCTGGTATGTCTAATTGTCTGATTGTGTTCACCTGTTTCCTTTGTGTGTCTCCTGTCCTGTGATCATCAGCACCAGCCCCGCCCCTGATTGTTTTCACCTGTGTCTTGTTGGTGTGTTTAAATTCCCCAGTCTCCCAGTGTTCAGTCAGGGGCGGCGGGTGCTGTAGGCTAGGGAAGGCTAAGCCTTCCCAAATATTTGTGTCACTGCATCCTGGTAAAATAAAAATATAATGTATAATGTTTGTGTCTTTGACATTAGCACTGCTATGCAGCCACCTGTGCCCTGTACTACGAAGCCAGTTCAAACCCTGGATATGTTTGAGTTATCTAAACTAACAAACGAGATCTCGACGCTGGTTAATATCAACTCGGTAAATCAAGCCAGGGCTTCTCTCACCAGCTGAGAGCGCGTTCACGTGAAAGGGGCGGGGTTAGCAACATTTGACCAATCACAAACAGGGACAAGTGTACTGACAGCGCAGGGTCATACTTCATTAATGAAAAGTAAACTAATATTAGACAAATATGAACTTTAAAGTTCATATTTGTCTAATATTAGTCATCCATGACTTAAACATAATAATCCATACAAGCCACCTGCAAGGTGAATACAGAACAACTGGTTAAAAAATAAATAAACTACCGAGTGTTTGAAAGCGTAACAGTTTTATGATATCACTGCCCCATCTAAGACACGAGTGGATCTGACTTTAATTACATTCGAGTTGAGTGTTTCGTCAACCTAATGTGTTGCTTAATAATAATAATACTTCTGCATACAGTAGGTGATACTGTGAGTGTTGCACGGTCAGATACGGCTCAGCTGAGTCAGATAAGGACATAATATAGGCTATGATATTATATGATCGATGATCTGATTGAATGTGATATGAATGATAAGTGCGACACGTCGGCGTCTTCTCTGCATACAGAAATTTAAACTGTATTTCCTTTATCCTGTAATATGACTTGATAGATTTAAACTCCGCACACTGAGCTCTGATTTTTCAGCAGGCGGTGCTTTCACTGAGTTGATCTCTTTTCTATAGGACGCCGGAGGCGGGCAGCGTCAGGTAAAAATAAAGTGATTTAGCCTTCCCAAACCTGAGCCTCACGCGCCGCCTATGTGTTCAGTGTCAGTTCGTCTTGTCTCTTGCCATGGTTACGGTACGTCCACACAGCCAGTAGGGCCTGGCTCATTTCGTGGCATCTGCAGGCAGTGGCAAGTTCTTCCGGCATATGCCACAGAGGCCGCTACTCTGTGGTAGCTGTGGCAAGTACTTCCGGCATATGCCACAGAGGCCGCTACTCTGTGGCAGCGCCATATAGACTGAGAGTTACGACATCTCCGTTCACTCCAATGGACCACTTTTTTACAGCAATGGCGGATCGTGGAGCCTCTCAATCGTTCCCCGGAAGTTAGCGCCAAGGCTAGCAGAGCTGTGGAGTTGCAGCACAATAGACCGTTCGTGACGGACTTTTAAAGGTAAGAAGAAGTTTAAAGATTTATATTGCGGATATTATCAGTATATCTGATTCAAATTAACATGTGTATTAAAGGATGTCAGTGGATTATCCCTAAATTAGTAGATTTAGGGAACGTTTACAGATAACAGATTAAGCTAGCATACCGAAGCAAGTTAGCAACACACGTTGAACAGCCTTTTAATTGTAAATTCCGTTCTCTTAATGTCATTTCGTTCAACGTTGTTGAATTAGAGAAGAGGGGCTTCTAAACGGGATTGTATGCGGGGGTGGAGGGAGTTAAATATTAGATAAATATAACTTTGGTGTGTGTAAGAGTGAGTGTTTTTAGCAGAGCCATATTTGTGTCCTTGTGATTATGTTGATTATTACCTGTCTGTATAATGTTGCAGCTCAGCTGATTTTGGATTGATGGCAAAGGGAGAGGGACTTAAGTGAGAGTGAAAACACAAGGTAAGTTTAATACTACTGTTTTATATAAGTAAGCATACTAAACATGTATTATATCACTGTATTATATAAGTAATCTTGTTAGTAACCTACTGTATGGCAGGTGGAGGGACAGTGATGTTACAGGTGGAGGAGCAAGACTGCAAACTCATAAGACAGAGAAATCAAAGTTTGTTCTCCAGAGAAGAGGTTGATTTCACTTCAATTTTTTATTTCATATTTTCTAAAGATGTGGAAATGGCAAAAAAATAAAACTTGAGAGCTGTAACCAAGACAACTGTAACAACATGAGTAGAGAGCCACCAAGGTTTTTCAAGTCCCTCTCTTACTCCATTTTGCCAACCCAAACTTCCAGGTACATGACGGGACACCTTGCTTGTTTTTGTTGTTTGCGCTCCTCTGGCGAGAGACAGCAAGCGCATTTCGTGGCATCTGCAGGCAGTGGCAAGTCCTTCCGGCATATGCCACAGAGGCCGCTACTCTGTGGTAGCTGTGGCAAGTCCGTCCGGCATATGCCACAGATGCCACAACCGTTTATTTTAGCAAACCATGCTCCAAGTAAAATTGAATAGAAATGATAATGTATAATCTTTTTGAAAAATAGAGATCACACATCAGTTCGATAAAGTCATGCCTAAACAGCGACATTTTACACGATAAATACGGGTTTAAATAGCTGCATTTGCCACGGAAGGCGAGTGGCAGCTACAGTAAACCTTCTCTTACTCTTGTGGCAACTCCCGTTGAGCAGCGGCAACTCCCGTTGAGCAGCGGCAACTCCCGTTGAGCAGCGGCAGCTGCAGCGGCAGAGTCGCGGCCTCTGTGGCATATGCCGGAAGGACTTGCCACTGCCTGCAGATGCCACGAAATGCGCTTGCTGTCTCTCCACACAGCAGCTTTTCAAAAATCTTGAAAATCTTGGAGCTGGGCGTGTCTGACGGCTTGGGGATTTTTTGCGAGCAATGCGACCAACAACCAATCACATGAATCTCCCGCCCCCGACATACAAATCAAAAAACCCCGGGGATGTTATGCGAGCAATATATATATATATATATATATATATATATAAACTCCCCAAACAGGCGAAAACATACCAGTTTCACCCACTGTCTCTGCCACCTCCCTCCATGCCTGGTTCCTCCGGTTTGTATCCCGTTAATAGTTCTGGTCGTAAAGAACCGGGTGATTTGCTACCGTAATTTCTCGTTTGGAATATGAGGAAATGAACTGCGGTCTGGTTCTCCCTGCTTACACGTGGTTTGATTGGCTAGCGCTTCTACTGTCAGATTTGCATAAACGTGTTTGATTGGCTGGCGCTTCCAGCTCAGCTTCAAAAGTTGAACATTGCTCAACTTTGGAATCCTGGACATCCTGGAAATCTTCGCTTCGCTCCTCCACAATGCAGTTCGGCGAAAAGCGAGGCAAAGTGACGTAATCCCCATTCAAAGTCAATGGGCAGAGAAGCGTTGGAAGCGGTGGAAGATTCTTCTGAAGCTGCTGTGTGGACGTACCGTTACGGCCCCTACACACGGCGGCGTGCGTTTGCGGTGGGCGTGTCTTGAGCTTGGGGGAGTCAACGCGAGCAACACGACCAACAACCAATCACATGAATGTCCCGCCCCGGACATACAAAGCATTCATGCTACATCCATGCTGGCTAAATATACTGTCTATGCTTGCTAGCTGTCCATTCAAACGAAGTACACTGGATATAAACTCCCCAAACAAGCGAAAACCTACCAGTTTCCCCCACTGTCTCTGCCACCTCCCCCCATGCCTGGCTCCTCCGGTTTGTATCCCTGTATGTAAAGAGGGACTGGTCATAGAGTACCGGGTGATTCCCTACCGCCACGATAATTTTCTCCTCCATTTTTTGACATATGGGAAATAACTGCGGTCTAGCTCTCCCAACATACACGTGGTTTGATTGGCTAGTGCTTGTACTGTTAGATTTTCATACGAGGGATTTGATTGGCTGACGCCTCCGTCGAGGCGGCAAAAGTAGAACATTGCTCTACTTTTGCAGCGAGCACCGCGAGAGAAGCTACGCTTTGCTCCCACAATGCAGTTTGGCGAATCGTGACCCCATTCAAAGTGAATGGGTAGAAGCGTTGAAGCGGCAACGCACGCCGCCGTGTGTAGGGGCCGTTAGGTCTATGCTCTCTGTGCTCTTGAAAAGTTTTGTTCCTCACCACGTGAGCGATTTTGATTTTGTTCTCAATTTTTTGTCATCTCAATCTGGGATTAGTTAGTGACCATTTTTTGTTCATCGTGTTTTGGAAAAATAAAGTATCTTACCAATACTTTACCTCTGTCTCCCGGGTCGTGCAATTGGGTCCTACCTCCTGAGTGCCTGAGTTCTTAACAGTCGGCCATCTTTAGAGGATAACAGCGGACACAATTGAATTAACCTGTACGGTGAACAAAGTAGCCAATTGTTTTCTCTTTTAACCCTATACACATGGTCAGTAAGCATTGTTGTGTTGTTGGATATAAAGGCCCAGACACACCAAACTGACACCAAAGAACACGTCCCGACGGAACACGACTGTTGTGTCTCCTGCGTCTTGGCCAACAGTCGCACTGGAACACACTGCAAAGACTTCAGCCAACGGCCAAGTAGCACATACGAACTGAGTGGCAATAATAATCATTACCAGCAGGCGGCGATAGTGTGTATTCGTCATTCAAAAAGAGGCAACAACCGGAAAACAGACTGCGTGATACACCGAGAGAAGAAGAACAGACTGCGTGATATAAACAAACAACAAATAGCGTGTGCGTTGGTCTTCGGTTTCTTCATTCCAGATCGCTATGATGAAAAATAAACTCTTGCATCCAGCTGAGATGAAAATGAAAAAGAATAGCCGTCTGTGTGTGCCTTCTTAATTGTTTGTTTGGGTCCCTCACTTCCATTTAGCTTCTCATGCACTGATTCGCTAGCTGAACAGCCAATCAGAGTGATTTATTTGACCGACAGCCTTTGGCCGATTGTCGAATCGGTAGGTTTTCGGCCAAAAAGGCCGAAAAGGCACGACGGTGCGGGACACACCAATCTGGGTGACACGACGCTCATCGACGGCCAGACATCTATCGACGGCCGAAATCGGCCCAGTGTGTCTGGGCCTTTACAGGCACTCCAAAAAACGATAAACAGAACAAAATATAGGACCATAACAACTTTTTTTCCCAACAATCGCCAAATGGGTTCACAAGCACACGCTTGTGATTCTGACACGTTTTTTTTTGCAGCAGTCATGATTTCCACTTAACACCATTTTCACTAGTAGGGACAACAGTGTGATGTTTCTAGGTTTATTGCAAGAAGTAACAATGAACTGATGGAGGGGGTGATGAGATGTTCTGGTCTGGGAGGACGTGCTCAAGTTTTTATAACGAGCGATAACAGAACAAATAAAATCTGATACATAGTAGCCTATAACACCAGTGTATACAAAACTGCAGAACTGTAGTTCAGATGTGCCTTAATTGATCCATCAAAGGGGATTTTCATAATCTGCCGCAGCACCAGAAGCAAATGAAGTTACTAAACATCACAGTACCAAAGCATACAGAACAATGACACACAGATCAGTTCTCTTTGTCAGGCAGTATTGATGCTGATCAAACTGTCTCAGCCTGATCTGAACCAAAAACTAGATGTTTATGTGTGGATGGGCAAATACGCTCTGACGTCAACCAAATACGCATGACATTTATTTGTTTGCGTTGGGTCGTATGTGGACAGTATTGGGTCTTTTCTTCTCTAAATCTTTGGCAAAACATACATCATTTTTAAGACCTGGCCTGCATCATAAACAGATGAACCTCACACGTCACACCCGTTGGAACTCCTGACATCACAAGTGCAGATGGTTGAGGTTAGACATATACCTTAATGGTAAGGGTGAGCATAGGTAATGGTCAAAAGAGTTTATTTTCTAAACAGCTGAAAAAATACAATGTATCCGGAAAAAAGTTATTAAAAGGTGATGCATGGCTTCCGGTTTGGTGAGTGACACGATGGCTGCTTAAAGATCGTGCTCCCGACATTCGGTGTTAAAAGCTACCAACTACAACCGGAATATATAAAACATTTATTATACAATTTGGCTTAAGAGTGTTGGTCTTGATAATGTCTAAAAAAAAGAGTAAAAAACTAATGCAGACGGCGTTATTTGACGGAGACGGAGCTAGCCTAGCTTCCTCTGCTAGCAGCGTGGTGGGGGACGACGACACTCCAACGCACCTCGAGGAAGACCAAACTGGGAGAGCGGACATGAGTCTCATACTGAAAGAATTGAGAGAGTTCAGGAAAGACAACGGCCAGCAGCTGAAAGAGATTCGTAAAGAAATAAACAAGACTAACACTAGAATTGCCGAGGCAGAAGGGCGGATTGAGGCGACTGAAACACGGCTACAGGTGGCGGAGGAGGCGGTGACGGAGCTGCTACAACTACAGGTGCATCTGGATGCTAAGCTAACGGACATGGAGGGTCGGTCCAGACGGGAAAATATCCGAATCCACGGCGTTAAAGAGGGGGCGGAGGATAATTCCCCGTCGATGGGAACTTTTGTGGAGGATTTGCTGAGGGAGGGTTTGGACCTCCCGGCTACATTTGAACTACGAGTTGAGAGAGCGCACCGCGCCCTGATGCCGAAGCCGCCTGGGGAAGTCTCGCCGAGGTCTATCGTAGTCAAACTGTCAAGCTATAGGACGAAAGAAGAATTGCTGAGACTGGCCTGGCAAAAGCGAGGATTTCAACATCTCGAAAGGAGGGTAAATCTGGATCATGACTACGCGCCTGATGTGTTAAGAAAGCGAAAGGCGTATGCAGAAGCGAAAACGGTCCTGAGGCTGAGGAAGATAAGATTTCAAACTCCGTTCCCGGCCAGGTTTAGAGTCTTCTATGAGGAGGGAATTATCGTATATGGTTCGGCGGAGGAAGCGACTGAGGATATGGCAAAGAGGGGGCTCCCGGTTTCGGTCATTAAGCACCCAGATTCACTTTTGGAACGGATCCAGCGAATTACCTGGCGCACCAGCAAGAGACCGGGGACCCGGGACAGAGCCGGCGGGAATGTTAACTACAAGGAGAAGCTAGAGGCCTTTAGGCACAAGGACTCAGCGTGAATGGAAGTGAACTGAAAGCTGCTGTTTGCCGATAAACGGGTGAGTTTTTATTTTCAGTAGAGGAAGCCGAAGAGCTGGCTCCCACAAGAGAGAGACTTAAGACTATAGTAACGTTCTGCACACTAAAGAAGCATTGTACAGGCAATAACTAAGAATATTCTGTAAGGGTCGGGGGTATTAATCTTCAGCCATGCAACCGACAGATGGACAATAACATGGAAGTAGGATATGAAGGCCCTCTCACACCTGCCAGGTGGGGAGGCATTACCTCAGAGCCCTATCACCATCAGGGCTTAATCCGGGTCAATATGATGACCCCACAGTTGGAAGTCTTATTATTTTTTTTTTCTTATTATGTTCCTGTTTTTTTGTTTTGTTTTTTTGCTGCTGTTCTTTGCAGTCTATGGGGTGTTACCTATGATACATATTTCGTTACCTGTAACAACTTGGGTTGGTATTTTTCATTGATGTTGTCCTTATCAGACTCTGAATGCAAGCTGTTAAAGTAGCCACATACAATGTGAATGGTCTTGTAAACCCTATCAAGAGAAGTAAGATATTAACCAAACTAAAAAGAGATAAAGTTGAGGTGGCCTTCTTGCAGGAAACGCATCTATCGGATACAGAGCATGCTAAATTAAGAAGACTAGGCTTTAAACATCAGTATTCATCATCATATGCGGCTGGCCACAGGAGGGGGGTGGCAATATTAATTTCCAAAAATATTAGTTTTGAACCCACGTTTGAAAAGAAGGACACAGAGGGGAGATATATATTAGTGAGAGGAAATCTAGGTGGTTCATTGATTTCTCTACTAAATGTTTATGCTCCTCCTAATTCAGATTGGACATTTTTTAAACAGATATTTGATTTAATTATAGCAGAAACTCAGGGGGTCCTAATCTGTGGGGGGGATCTAAACATAAGATTGAATCCTAAACTGGATTCTTCAAATGTGCATATTGGGCAGCCCAAGCTGATAAACAAGAAAATTAATTTGGCAATGGAGGATATTGGGTTGGTAGATATCTGGAGAGAAATAAATCCTTCAAAGAGGGACTATACTTTTTTTTCTAATCCACATTTGGTTTATTCAAGGATTGATTATTTTCTAACCTTTGGTAAAGATCTACACAGGGTGGGGGGCTGCGACATGGGGATCATGGACCTTTCAGATCATTGCCCTATTTATTTAAAATGTAATCTGGAGCAGGATCAAAGAAACACGTTATGGAGATTAAATACATATTTACTGAATAATATGAAGGACCAAATGAAGAAGGATATCACTGAGTACTTGGAACAAAATGATAATGGTGAAGTTTCCCCTCCAGTACTATGGGATGCATGTAAAGCTGTGCTTCGAGGGAAGATAATTGGATACAGTGCTCGCTTAAAAAGAGCCAACCAAAAAGAGTTAGACAAATTACAAGGAGAATTAAAACAATTGGAACAAAATCATAAAGACTCAAATGATCAGATAATAAGAGGACTGCTCAAAAAGAAAAAGAATGAAATAAATGAGATGTACACTAAAGATATACAAAAAAAGCTAATTTTCACCAAACAGAAATACTATGAAGGAGGAGGAAAAGCCAGTAAATTATTAGCCTATAGGCTGAAAAAACAACAAGCAGAGAATTCAATTAATAAAATAAAAAATCCTATTACTAATTCCATACAGTATAAACCAAAAGAAATACAAAATTGTTTTGAAGGATATTATCGAAAGCTATACTCCCAACCTCAAATTGATGGGGAGAAAATGGAGGACTTTTTAAGGGGATACATCTGCCTAAACTGACTGGTGAGCAGGGAAGTCAGATGGTAGTTGAAATAACAGAGAAAGAAATTAGCTCAGCTATAGCACATCTTAAATCAAATAAGGCCCCAGGCCCGGATGGGTTTCCTTCGGAATGGTACAAGGTGATGGAAGGTTCATTAGTACCTATGTTGCAGTCTACCTTTAACTGGGTTCTTAAGGAGAACATTATACCCCCCTCCTGGAAGGAGGCAGTCATTTCACTTATTCCAAAAGAGGGAAAGGATAAAACTGAATGCAGTAATTTTAGACCAATTAGCGTGTTGAACCAGGACTATAAAATCTTTACCCATATACTAGCCAAACGAATAGAGGGATTATTACCACAAATTATTAGCCTTGATCAGACGGGATTTGTACGAGAAAGACAAACCCAGGACAATATCAGAAGGACACTACATATAATTAACCATATAACTGAAAGTAATTTGGAAGCAGTATTAGTTGGGCTAGATGCAGAAAAAGCATTCGATTGTGTAAATTGGACTTTCCTGTTTAGAGTTTTAAATACATTTGGATTTCACAGTACCTTTATAAAAACTATACAGGCTCTGTATGATGGACCCAGGGCGAGAATCAAAATTAATGGAGACGTTTCAAATTCCTTTCCATTGGAGCGGGGAACGAGACAGGGCTGCCCAATTAGCCCTCTCTTGTTTGCGATCTTTATCGAACCTCTGAGCCAGTGGATTATTCAGAATAACAGTATCAAGGGAATAATAATGAAGGGGGTGGAACAAAAGATCTCCTTATTTGCTGATGACATATTGGTGTATCTATCCAGCCCAGAACAATCTCTGGTGCAGTTATTTTCAATTTTAGAACAATATGGATCCTTCTCTGGATATAAACTGAATGTTTTGAAGACACACATTTTGAGGTTTAAGTACTGCCCCTCAGTAAATATGAAGAAAAACTATACATTGAGGTGGGATGCTGAATCCATGAAGTACTTGGGAGTAAATATTCCAATAGATTTGACAAAACTCTTTTCACTTAACTACCTACCTTTGAACCAAAAGATTAGGGAAGACATAAGGAGATGGGACCTGGTTCCTGTTCTCAGTTTTAGTTCACGCATTGAATCGGTCAAAATGGTTATTTTGCCGAGACTGCTGTATCTCTTCCAGTCCCTTCCACTAGAACTATCTGACCAACAATTTCAGGAATGGGATAAACATATCTCAAGGTACATTTGGCAGGGACGAAGGCCAAGATTTAAATATCAGAGTTTACAATTGGCTAAGAACAAGGGTGGTGTCGCACTCCCATGTTTAAAGGATTACTATATTGCGGCTCAATTGAGACCATTAATATGCTGGTGCAATCCAAAGTACGCTGCTAGATGGAAGGAGATTGAGAGTGCTATATCAGAAGAATTTCCAATTCAAGCTGCAATTGGGGATAAGGTCTTGATGAATAAACTAAATGAACTGAGAAACCCATGGATCTGTCTGTCGCTTAAGGTGTGGAACAGACTGGTAACTCAAAATCACTTGAGGGGGGCTGTAAAGTGTTTAAGATGGTGTGTGTATGATCTAGAATTTCTACCTGGAAGATGGGACGCAAGATTTAAGTGTTGGTCTTCAAAAGGCCTGACAGCCTACTGCACATTTCTTCACAAGGGGTCCATGAACAGCTTTCAGAATCTGAAGGGGCAGTTTGACTTGAAACGTGATGATTTTTACAGGTTCCTTCAAGTTCGTCATTACATCGATCAAATACAGAGGGAGAGTACACAAGTGCACTGGGATAACACCTTGTTAAAAGTTTTTAAAGATGCCTATCTTGAGGGCTCAAACAAGAAAGTTGTCTCAAAAATCTATAGGAGTTTACAACAAACAAAAGGTAACTCGCTGTATGTAAAACAAAAATGGGAAAGGGAAGGAAATGTAGTTCTGAAGGAAGAAGATTGGGAGCACTTATGTGAGATACAATGGAAAACGTCAAGTTCAACCTCATGGCGAGAGTTTTGTTGGAAAAACCTCATACGGTTTTTCATTACTCCAGCCCAGAAGAGACATTACACTAATTCCTCTGCATGCTGGCGACAGTGTGGATGCCTTATGGCAAACCATTTTCATATATTCTGGTCTTGCACATCATTGAATCCTTTCTGGCAGCAGGTTCATGGAGTTTTACAAAAAGTTTTTCAGGTAGACATTCCATTTAAATTTGAATCGTTATATTTGGGTGCATTACCACCAGAAGTGTTTTCCTCTGAAGATAGATATCTGTTTCGAATCCTGAGTGCTGCTTGCAAGAAGGCCATCACCAGAATGTGGTTAAAACCAGGAAAACCTACTTTGGATGAGTGGATTGACATTGTGTATGATATTTTTAAGATGGAAAGGATAACCCTTGCTTTGAGACTGCAACAGGGAATGTTTTTGTCAAGATGGGAAAAATGGATAATATATGTTACACCAATACGACCATCATTTGTCTAGAAGGGACTTTTATATATTTTTGTTTAGTATTTTTTATTTCTATGCCCCCCTTGTTTGAATAAGTTGCAGGTACACCCCATAACCCTGTTCGTGTTTATGTTCTTTCTATATGTTATAGCATGTTTGACGGTCAGTGAGGCCTGCATCTGTATTATCCCCAAATATGCACGTTTGATTTGTGATTTTACTGTTAAATACAGAAGGCTTACAGAGAATATTGTATTATCTATGACTGTAAACATGTGAAAAGCTGAATAAAAAGAGAATTTCAAAAAAAAAGGTGATGCATCACCCAGGGATTAGTGGAACAGCCAGATAAAAACACCTTACAGATCTGAGAATGAATGCACTGTACCTGATTTGGGGTAAGTAACAGCAAACACGTCGGTGTCTTCCACAGGGAAGTTTTGGGCGTACTCCAAGCTTTCCGTGCTGTGAGCCACAGGGGGCAGGGGAAGGCCATGATACTGAATGTACTCGTTGAAGAACATGATGCTAGCTAGTCTGGTAGCCTACACGTTGCTCCTTCCTCTGTCTGAGTTGATATGGGAGTGTATGTATCTGGTTACATAAAGGCTCTTTTCTCTGAGCCATTCTTTTTTCCAAGCTGGAAGGGCCCACCCACATTCCCTTTATGCCATCTTGGTGAGGCTCAGGGTAGGGAAGGGAAAATTAAATCAAATCCTCCCTTCCCAGGTAATAAATCACATCGCTTTTTGATTAGGACAAACATTGAATGCCAATAGAAGTCAGTAAACACAGGACTGAATGAAACAAGAATCAAACATTTGAATAAGTATAAATGTAATTCAATTAAGAGCCACATTAAAAAAGTGGGTCTTTAGTTCGCTTTTAAAAGTATGAACACTCTTTGCCCCCTCAGATCTTCAGGGAGGCTTTCCACAATTGTGGGCTGAGTAATGGAAAGACGCCTCACTTTGGGTCTTTATTTTCACTTTAGGTATAGATTAAAATACCAGTACCAGAAAACCTCGGGGTTCTAGATGGTTCATAATTAATTAATAATGGAGACTGTATGTCTACTTGCTGTGCAGTGGCCGTGCTTGAGGACACAATTCACAGCAGGCACTTCAACACCAATTGCAATGCCAAGTATGCTTACCTCAGCCACGAAGATAAACAACATAAAGTCCAAGAATTGCATTCTGACAGAATATGTTTGCAAAAGTTCCACCGAAAAATCATGCTGCAGTGAAAGCCAGCTTCAATGTAGCTGAAGATATCCCTCAATGTGATCTTCACAGTGCCACAGACAGGAAGAGTATCCCGGGATCACTTTGGTGAACCATCAAGCAGTGAGCTAACAACATCATTGGGGGATGTCAATGCCTACTACACTGGGCACAGGTTTAAATGTTGGGGTTACTGTTAGATCTGCACCTAAAGGAAGTGTAAGTTAATGTATCCAGGAAGTAAAAAGGTACAAGGAACCATTTCCAAGAAAAGATCCCTTGTCAGTGCCTTCATGGGCTGAATATCTAAGCAGTCCAGGCCTACGGTTCAGAGGCAGAGCAACCTTTGGTGGGGCAAAAATATAAAAACACAAGATACATGAGACATAAAATATACCCTTTACAAGACTATGTTTTCTCACTGTTTGTGTAACTCAAATAAAATGGTCCAATAAGCAGACTTGTGATCAGCATACGCAGCTGCTTTAGTCAAATTAAATGCTACTGTAAGGGAAGCTTTGACTTGGGCCTTATGACCGGTACACCTGCAAAGGGTCAGGGGTGGTACCATCCTGGTAGTTAGTCACACTCTTCTAATTCTTGCTGCAAATCACAAGGTCAGGCTAATGTCGATGTGTTGCTGCAAACACACAGTACTACTATTAGGTAACAGCAGAGCCCATTGTTGAATTCCAATAATGATCACCTTGTTGGACTCCAGCCCCCCCCCCTCCAGCTGACAGAGGGAGGAGAGAGAAGCAGAGAATGCAGACAGTCTACTAAGTGACAACGGAGGAGGTGTGTTGGAGCAAAATCCTTGTTCATTTATAAAAGTGTACAACAGGACTACGTGCTTCATTCAAATAGGGGCAGCATTTGATCAATACATCCCTTATTTAAAAAAAAAAGCTTACTACCAACTAACATCAGAATAATAATTTGCAAAAGTCAACCAAACTCCCAAAGCTACAATGTTTCAGCCATGTTTGTCCATTTGTGTGTTCACCGTAGAGTAACTTTCTCTGTCATTTATTTTAAATAAATTCCACTCACAATTTATTTCAAATGTGATTGGACAGAACACTTGGACAGAAGTTGTCAGAAGAAAAATGAACAACTTCTATCTTTGACTACACAACACGTGTCGTTTATATACCTGCTACAAAGTTATAAGAAGTTCAAAATATATTTTTTTTTCTATAGCTCACACAATTTGGCACTGTTCCATCTCATCAACACTGTACACAAAGAACATTCCTTGTCTGCAACATGATCTTTGTCTGGAATTATGGTTTAGTCAGGTAAAGAAAACATTGTCTGTGATTTTGTTCTTCATCTCCCTCTGTTAACACTCAAAGTTGTATTCTAACCAAAGCTTTCACGTTATATAATGTCTTCTTCTCCTATTTCTTAATTTCGAAAAGAGTTTTTGTATTCCCTCCCTCCATCAGAAGGACCATCCATTCAGGTGTGTGGAGGTTGATCTCTTTTCCAGCAGTCCGCCGATTCAAGACTCTTTTTCTCTTTGTCAAATGTAATCGCAGAGGTGTGAGAACAGAGGGAGAACTTGTATAACCATCCAACAGTAAATGGCAAACTTACCCTGGGTTGCTGCAGTGACTCATTGGAGATGCAGTGTGACATTGGATTGAAGGTTCATATTTAGATTTATCACAAAACCCAATGGTATTAATGGTTTTAGAGTTCTGCAACGTTTTTTTATGGACATTGTAATCTGTACTTTCTTATGAGCACCAGTGGTGGAATATGACTTAGTACATTACTCAAGATCTGCATTAAAGCACATATTTAAGGTATTTGAACATTACTTGAGTATTTCTATTTCATAAAGGTTATACTTCTAATCCAAATAGTGTAAATAATGCTGCCATCGTACATTTTACTCCACATTTGTCTGACAGCAGTCAGTAGTAGTTGTCCTACAAAAATGTAGGACAACAGGGACTATTCACAATGAGTGACATCCCTATGTAACAATGTAGCTGCTATTGGCTAGCACTCCAACATTTTGGACGCGATAGAGATGTCCTTCCCCTTAGCCTAAGTGGTTGACCAATCACAAGAGTCAGCCAGCTAACCAATCAGAGCAGACTGGGCTGTGGGTTCAGACAGAGGGTGAAAAGAGGTGCTGCAGCACAGGCAGTATGAGAGAAATAAAGAGCTTTTTGAACATTAAAGCATGGAGACATGTCACAGAACAAAATACAATTATAAAACTGGAATGTGAGCTTGTAGGGCCCCTGTGAACTCACTTAAATATGACAGTCACTCATGACAGCCATTGAACAGTATTGACAATGAAGACTCGGAGAGCAGAGATAAGACAAAAAGACATATTTATTACTTAAATGTCAAAATCACAGATACTCACAATTCAACAAAATGTGATCATAATGCTGAGTTCACTCAAACTGCAGGACTGTTTATTTTTTTGTTAAACTATAAATACAGAAATCAATTTCTTTAAGAATTAGAAAAAATCTTGCTAGTTACGTTTGAACTACTACATAATATTTACTTGTAATACAAGTAATATATAAATAAATTCATAAATTGGTGGCCACGCGAGGAACTATCACTGTCATTCGTTTCTTATAAATTCACTTGACTATTTAATCTAAGAGGTCTCATTCGACAACACATAAAAAAGAAATGTTATATAAATTCATTTGTGGTCTTCCTGGTACAAAATTCCCCTGTGTAACAAAATCAACACAGCAATGGAAAGCCAATCATGTGACAGAAGCTCTCTGATGTCATCACTCAACCAGCAGTGTGTACTGGTTGGACTGAAAGCAAGCAAAGCTTCAGTTTCCCATCACAGGTCTTTACTGACTGATGACTAAACATCTTGAAGAACTGGTTAGCTTTCCAGTAGGGTAGTTTAGCCAGAATTGTACCTACGACCAGTTCAGCAACCCATTATCAACAAGCATTTTTCAGTAGTCTTTGGTGTTGTATGGTGATACATTGACTGAAAACAAAAGGCCTCAGGAGCTTCTAGGTTATGACAACTGGGGTCCAGTCTGGACCCAAAAGACCGTTGGAGGCTTATCCCGGGGTACAGGGTTTGACTTAGTTGCTGTGGACCAGAGTGACAAAGAGAAACAGAGAGCAGAGAGAGATGGCCCCCGTCAGCACGGCTTTCACCAACAACACGGTCCAACTGCCCAGCAGGAAGATGTTGACAAACAGCCTGAAGAGGGAGAGAAACACAAAGTAAGTTAAAATGGGAAGGAACAAAAGGACAACAATGCATTACTGCAACCATCCGTAAGATAAACAAAGTGCAAGTACAAACGCAAAGTTAAATGGCATGTATTGTTTGTACAAACTATGGTTTACTTCAGCCACTAATACTGAAAACCCAAATGTAATAAAATGATCTGCTGGTCCTCCCGTTGGTCTCTTAACCACTTGCAAAACACATTTGAGGATTTTTTTATGAGCAACATGTTCTATAAACAGTAAATCTGTAAATCACGTACTAGTTAGTTACAATTCAATATACATGTATTTCCATAGGACAGTTTGTTCTGGACTCCAACACGGCGCACACGATTAAAGTGTAATCACTGCAATAGACAAAACGTCCACCCAACTGACCCGGGGTCCAGTACCATCTCTTCTCACATTTAAAATGAGATCACACCACTGCACAACTCTCTATACTTCAGGGAAAGAGATTTCAAATATATTTTAGGTTTGTCAAGTGATGCAACTTTTATGTCGTTTATTTGACCTGCAAGTTTGTTTTTCTGACTTGTACTTGAATTGTAAATTGGAGTTAGTATTCTTGCTGTTATATAGTGCCCTCCTGTGGTTGCAAAAACAAAGCACAGCCACCACATAGATGGTAAAAACAGACAGACTTTTCCCTCAAACAAATACTTGTCCTTTTTGGAAATGTGCGTTCTTGTCTAAAGCTAGATGAGGTGGTAGGTGGTGTGTATTAGGGCTGTGGCGATACACTAATCTCACGATACGATACACGATATTCAGCCAACGATACGATTCGATATAATTCGATACACTTATATCATTTTCTGAAAGATTTTAAAGGGACAGTGGGATTTTGGTGACATCTTGTGAGTGTTCCATTGACTTGGATTGAATTAATTCAACTGAAAACTGAAAGCATCCATTATACAATATATGGCTCTGACAGAGAGTCTCCAGCTTGCAAATGCTGGACAAAATGAATCAACAGATGTGGTGAGAAAATTAGTTTCATTTATTGAAACAGTGCAAACTGTAGCTGTAAAGTGCAGTATCACAATGGAGAATGGAGAATGAAAAGGTGCAGCAGGTGGCGGAACACGGGGGATTTGAATGGGACTTGTTAGAAATTCAAATCAATGTTTTGATGGCATAAAGTACCATAAACATACCGTCAGTTTAAATGCTGTTTTATACTGAAAAACCAGAAGTTGTTGTGCACAACCAGTTGTTGAGCTTTTATTCTGAAAATCCTTCATCTCCGGTTAGCATTTAGCATGTGGCTAATATACAATTTCCTATAGAAGTGAATTTAGTAGCGACATGACACGGAGTGTTGCACACCGAAACCTACTGATTTCAACACTACAACTACTGTATAGACGTTGAGATATTATTATTGCTGAATATTAAATGAAGGTACAGTTTATTTGAATACGTTTGTTTACAGACGTGGGTAGCATGAGACAACATTCGGAACTACCGGAAATGATACCAATCGTGAGGTATTTTTGGAGTATTGATTACAGCGTTTAAAATGTATTAAATGAAAAGTCACGAAAGAGATAAGGAGGAGAAAAGGCGTGTTTAGTTATATATGTAATGTGCAATGTCTGAATCCTCTGTAATGCGCAACAACGAACATTGGAGACGTGGAGGGCCGATCCCCAGCAGCGCCAACCGGCCCACAGGGAGGATTCAGCAGAGGATATTAGTAACAGGATAACAGCTGGAAAGGTGGAGCTCGCTCTCTTCCCTTCGCTCACGAGAGCCAGAACACAGCTGTTTTTCTGACTGAACCATCTTCTGCTTGTAACATTACCGCGCTTTTTATTAATTAAAGTATACATTTGAACATTCTCAGAGACTCAATTAGTCTCCTTTTTAAAGCTTCTCTCCTGGAACACAGTTATCAGACTTAATGTATCGATACCCGCGGCTGAAATATTGATACTTTCGCGGAAAATTAAATATCGATATATATCGCAAGATCGATTAAATTGCACAGCCCTAGTGTGTATATCTGAAGTTTGTGTATGAGTGTGTCAGACTTACTCCATGAGGAAGGCCTTGTAGACACACAGAGCCAGCAGCACAGTAACAGGAAGCCTGAAGCTCTTAGGGAGGTCGTACCGTGTGAACATCCACACCACTGCTGCCATGGCGATATAATGGACCTAGAAAAACATAAAACATGTTCCATTTGTTGGACAGATACCCAGGAGGCAAATTAACAGCAACAGCATAAGCATAGTGGAAAGAAGAAAAATTATTATGAAAAATAAAATTAGTAAACAAGTTAAACAATAAAAAGCGCAGCAATAAATATAAATGTATAAAGAAAAGGAGTAAACGCCTTAAAAAAGCACATAAAAGCTAGCCTGTAAACATTTATTTGAGGAATTAATTTAAAAAGTCACTGACACTGTTTAACCTCCTAACACTAACTAAGCAGTTTATGATACATAATTAAAACGACTGAACATTTTATTTGAACGATGTTTATGCTAATAAACTAAATGGATTGTATTCGATGGTTTTCTTGCAATTAAACACTAACAAAATCGTAAGCTCCTGTCTCGTGTCTTTTTCTTGAGATATCCAGAAATGTTAACATTTTAGAGGAAAAAAGTTGAACATGAATTAGAGTGATCCTCATATTTCTGTTTTTTCTTTTCTTTACATATCGCGGTAGTATGATTGAATTGTATTGGCCACAATAATTGTGTAGTTAAAATCAGATATAGCAACATAGCGACATTTGCAATTAACAAAATAGGAGGGTTTGAAAAAAAGATTAAAAACATTGCATCGAGAAACAAAAACAAAAAACGCGATGGAGGATAGCGAGATGGAAGGAAGAGGGGGAAAAGGCTGACGTAAAAAACAACAGATAAAGTGATAATTTAAAAAATACAGCAGCAGACAGAGTGGAGTAGTGAAAAACAAGAATAGGACGACTACTCACCAAACTAATGTTGGAGTCAAAGCTCATCTGGATGTACTTCCAGTCAAACTCAATCCCTCTGGCTCCCACCCACAGAGGAAGACACCTAAAGATTCACAACACAAAGGGTAAGATTCATAATTTGTATATCAATAGTAATTTAAGAACGCTAATGTTTCTTCTTCAGGCGCAGCGTCGCAGCTTACCTGGACATCACAAGTTCCGCTGTCGCCCAGCCCATGGCCGCCACCATGATCTTGTACTCTCCTTTGCCAGCATTACGGGACATCACCAGATGGAGACCCAACAGGTCTGCCATGTCCACTGTCGACTTCATGAATTCCTAAAAGAACATTTATTTATTTAACAGGGACAGTGCACATTAATTAACATTGCTGTAAATGTGCCAGAGTTAGCCAAGAGGCTATTTTTAAGTAAATACAATCATTATAACATCCTTCACAAGATATTAAGACACTGGTTTTCTTTGTATTTTCATTAAAATAGTTGAAAGGAATCTGACAGGAAGGAACACTCACCCCTACGAAATCATAAACTCCAGCTCCTCCTTCCCATGTGGGGAAAAATGTAGCTAGGAACAGCATCTGCAACACAAACATATTAACCCGTTTACACACTCCGAAACTCAAGCTTTTTCCTGCAAACTCCGCTGCCCAATTTCACAATGGAATATTATTTAATCCCCAGAAAGCCAACTCACTTTACAAAGTTGGACAAACAAGTACGTTGCTCCAGCCTGGACACATCTCCAGAAGGCATTGTACTCTGAACTAAAGATTGAAAACACAAAGAGAAAGAGTTAAATGACAGTCCGGACTGTAAAATAAGGGGGCAGAAAGACATGGATAAATCACAAATAGGAGGCCATTTTTTAAGACTTTATAGCAATAATTGTTACAAAAACTAAAATGTGTGGTAAGGCAGAGGTACTGCCAAATCCAAGAGCACACTACACAGTGCTAAGAAGATTATGTTGACCCCCTCCCAAACCCCACACATTACTAAGCAGATTATTAACAGACTTCTTAGTCGCAGAGCATGTTGCTACAACACAGGAACATAGAAAAACAATGCCAAAAACGGTGTATTAATAGTAAGCACTTACAGGCCACTGCACTTGTATGTTATAAAGTAAGGGAAATAGGCCAGGGCAAAGCAGTTCCCGAAGTGAAACAGGGTCATGGTGTCTGGTCACAGAATTCAGCCCCCTGAAGAAATAAAGAAGAAGAGGAGTTCACGGAGAGTCCACTCAGCAGGTCAGCAGTTGTTAAGGGCTTTGGCACACACACAAACACATATTTTTTATTTTCACAAAATATTGAAACGTACCCAACAAAAGTTGTCAAGGTATCAAATGTCTTCTTTTGACTGACTATCAACCAAAACCAAAATATATTTATTTTAATAATGTATTAATGTATGTATTATTTCATAAAACACAGGGAAGAAGCTAGCATTTGATGAGCTTAAACCAGAGACGTTCGTAATTAAATGAGTATTGCCGTTTCTTAATTTCTGAAATTAATTTGTTTCTACACTTGTACGCCACTTATCTATATTCATATTTAGAAGTCTTTTTTATTCCTGATTTGGCATGTATGTCTACTTGCTGACCTTTATTCGACAGTCATTAACAGCCTACACATCCTGCTGTACAGTTCACACTGGAGCTAGCTCACATTATACGAACAGGCAAACGGGCTAATGTACAGCATTTGTAAAGCAATAACAAGGCTACTACCGCCAAGTGAAATGATGATGAAGTCTTTACGGAAATGAATAAACTGCACATTAGCTAATGTTAGCTTAACTACAATCCCGTCGCCTGCGCACCGCCACACGCGCTGCTGCTGTATTTACAGAACCCGTCTCCAGGGTTATTTTGTATGTGCAGTCTCACATTAAGCGAGTCTTCATTAAGGTTGTATGTAACTGTTTAATTCAACAACTGTAAGGAAAACCCGTCCTGTACTTACTGTGTTAGAGCCGGGGTGATTCACAGTGCTGGCTCGTTGAATGACAACCGGAAGTGCGTTTGGCTCAGCCTCGAAATGCCTCCGACTACCTCACAGATAGGAACCATAATTCACATGTAATGCGTTCATTTGAGTGTAACAGACAATATTGCATTGTATTGAGTTTATATAAAAAATATAAATTGTAAAATTAATACAAATAGTTAAACATTTTAAATCCTTAAAATGTTTTGTGAGTGATGTTGGAAGTGATGGGCGGCACACATGTGTGCACGAACGAACTTAACTGTGTGTATTTGTATGTACCTGTATAACAAAAATAGTGCGTTTATAAAAAGCCGAGTTGAAAACTATATTTCCAATAAAGGTACATCTTAAATACTGAAATAACTGGTGCTGCCTGTGGGTGTGCATGTTTTTTGATGATCCAAAAATGTGTAAACTTGTGATTTTTCTTCAGAAAACAGTAAGTTCACTTATATCAACCAACAAGTCCTCCAACTCATACGACCAAATGGGTCGATTGTTTAAGCCCTTATTACGACCAAATATGTCGTTTGTTCAAGCGCATAATACGACCTATAATTACGTTTTAAAATTGTCGGCCTCTAGTGCTCCCGTCCAATGCAAACGTTACAGAGGGTTGTTTATTCACAAATAACCCTCTCTGTAAAATCCTAAATTGTAGGATAGTTTGGCCATTAAAACGCTTTATGATTAGATTTCTAGCGAGAAGTATATATTGTACTTTTAGAATCCACGTCCAGTCGATATGTAGGATCTATAGTTTGATAGATATTACGAAGATGATTTGAGGTTTCGTCAGGAGAACGTGTATATGCGGCAAGCTTCCATGTAAAGTTACGGGTTGAAAACAGTATTTCCGGTCTCGACGTTTTCATAATAAAACCAATGATCAAATTATTTAACAGTGATATCTGCATTACTCATCCACTAAAAAACATCAGTTTATCCTAGTTAATTATACGACATTAATTGGTTTAAATTGTGTACAATGCTTTTGTGTTTTTCCCATAGGTTTTTCTCTTTCGATTCTGAGAGACACATTTCTTTTTCAGAGGTTTTGATAGGCTAAAATCATGCCGCAATGCACGTCGGGATATAGTGTTTATGTGATATGAAATCTGAAAACATTAAAAAAAATAAGAATAATAATTTATCTTTGAAAGTCATCACATAACGGCATTGCAATACACGGTTCGGCTGCATTACATATTACATACCTGCCCTAGATATGTATTTAGAGCCCTGATCAGAAGACCTTTTGACAAACTGGAAGAGATGCCGCCAAAACTGAATACGTGACGTGGACCATAAATATATCAACAATTAAACAACATCTTCCATTTCTTTTCACACAATACGTCTCCTTGCAGTATCAACACTAATTCGGCTGACTTTTATATTTGATCCAATTAGTAGATCTGTCTGTATTTACACCATAACGGTGCACAGCTGATAGAAAGGGACTTTTTTGTAGTTTTTAAAGATATTACTGATTTTATGAACTACCTTTCCAACTCCTCATGCAGTTGACTGTTACAGGTCTATACAAGTTAATGGTACAATGCATAAGCTTCACGTCGAGAGACTGAAACTGTATTTTCCTTTAACGTTCTGTTTTAATTTCACAATAAAGTGAATAGTCATATTATGTACGATATTATTATGTTTTATTAACTAGACCACTGGTCTAAACTGCACCTCCTAGTGGTTAAAGCACGTTATTGAATTTAGTTGTTGAATAAGTTATATTTGATGAAAACATTTAAATATGAAGAGTACATACAAAATAGGGGTCAATAATAGAAATATAGAATGGAAAATATCAAGAAGATACTGTAGTGATCTCTACAATAAAACAGTTTAGTGCAGGACGTCCAAAGATATTAACAGGAGGATGTGCAAAACAGACAAACTGATAAGGCTGAATTTTACTCAGGTGTAACTAAAGTCTGATTTAAGGGTTGTTTATATTTCACATCATTAATCAGAATCTGAAAAGTAACAAAAATAAATGTAGTAGAGTAAAAATACCAGGTTAACCTCTGAATTGTAGTGGAGTAGAACAAAGTAGTACATGCTGCTGTAACAAAAACATTTCCCAACTTGGGATCAATAAAGTATCTTATCTTAAGATGATCGATGGCTACTGCCATATTTGCTAAATGTGCATCTGAACCTTGACAAGTGCATGTTTCAGGCTTATCAATTAACAACAGGAGGGGTCACAGACATAAGACCAGCTGTTAAATAAAGCTCTTCTGATCTTAGCTGTCATGTGGTATTAATGCTGCCCATTATGGACACAAGCAATTTTCACCCATGTATTAATTATATGTTTTAAATTTGATAACACCAATGTGTTTCGTATCCCCTAAACCTCCAGGGATGTATACAGTTTAATACTGGCAACTTCTAATTGTGGGAAATATGAAAACGTCTTTTAAAACTACATTTCCCAGTAGAGACGTGCCATAGAACCTGTTGCGAAACACACAATAGCCAGCAAGTGTAATTCTGGAGGGGAGGGCCGGGCTGGACCCGTCCAAGTCCAGTTTTGGATAGTCTGGCGTGGTTCCATTCCATTTCAAAGAGCTTTGACGCTCAGCGTAACCTTGTCGCACTGCCACTCCAATATCCAATCACAGAGCTTGAGGGCTAATCACGGGGTTTGTAAAGCAAGGCGGATGTTGTAGTCCCAAACGATAGCTGGGGATTCTGGGTAGTGTAGTGTCTTCGGAAACTCTGTAGTGTCTAAACTCCGAAAAAACAATTTGTTTCTCCGAATCGAAGGTTAAAAACACAAAAGCATTGTACACAATTTAAACCAATCAATATTGTGTAATTAACAAGGATAAACTGATGTTTTTTAGTGGATGAGTAATGGAGATATCACTGTGTAATCATTTGACAGTGTGGGGAATACTTCCGGTTTTATTATGAAAACTTCAAGACCGGAAAAACTGTTTTCACCCATGCTAACTTTACATGGAAGCTGCCCCATATACACGTTCTCCTGGCGAGACCTCAAATCATCTTCGTATATCTATCAAACTGTAGATCCTACACATCCACTGGACGTAGATTATAAAAGTACAATATACACTTCTCGCTAGAAATCTAATAAAAAAGCATTTTAATAGCCAAACTATTCCACAATTTAGGATTTTCCAGAGAGGGTTATTTGTGAATAAACGACCCTCCGGAGCGTTTGCAATCGACAGCAGCATGTTGTTTCTTACACAACCACTAGAGGTGCTACACTTTAAAACGTGACTCTGGGTCGTATTTAGCTGCTGACCTATATGGTCGTTTTTTGTAGGAGGACAGGCTGATATCAACGGATGATTTTATTTCCAAAAGTATGAAAGTATAAAAAAAATATGTTTTGCAATGACTTTGAGGTGGTTGTTGTAATATCTGATGATAACTTTTTATTTTTTATTTTGTTATGAACACTGATCACAGTGTTCATGTATAGCTTTACTTTTAAATAAAGGAGCTAATAAAATTAAAAAAAGAAACAAAAAAAGTATACATGAGTAGATAGACCATGTTTTATTTGCCACATTTACGGAACTACAGCAGCTAATGGGCTTCAGCTGAATCAAGGTTTGATTTCATGGTAATGATGAAAGTCTAAACAAAACATAGGAGTATTCATATGTCCATGATATGTGTTGTCCGTTGGGATTGCTACAGATCACACAAGCCTAATATTGTGAAAACCATCAGAAAAAACAAAAACCTTTTTGTTTTACATTTTTCATTCCCACTGTATGCCAATATTCTTTCTAACTCACTGGCAAAAATAAACCAGGTTAGTCTAATTCTAATTATCTGATCAAACCCTTTAATATATAGAGCTCAGTGTGTTAACATACAAACAAAACAGGCAGAAATGAAGCACCGAAAAGCTCTCAAACCCCAAGATAGTCTGTCTGATTACTGACCGTTTTATATCTGTAGCAGATGAAGTTTCTTCTCTCCAAGCAGTTCCTGGTGATCCAGTGGTTGGTGTCATGTTTGGACAGGGTTCCACAGTGTTTCCACTGGGACGGACAGTCCGGCAGCATGGTCTGACTCTGGTCCTCCAGCTGCTGTCCGTTGGACCACCGCCACTCCCCTCCCAGGAAGCGCAGGCTCGTCCAAACCTGAGAAACATAAGACAGGCCTTGAGAGTGACTCCCCCTTTTAAAATGGTTTTACCTGTAACTGCTCACTCTTTCATTCACATTACACTTGCCTGGCGATGAAGCTGTAGTTTTATTAAGCTTAGAAACAATAAGGTTGTTAATTCATGGAAAAACCCCAAAAATGATATTCTCGTAACTCAATTAACTGACCTTGAAAGCTGAAGATACAGTTTTAAAAAACAAGCTAACGGTTAGTTTATTTTTTAGCAAAAGGTAACAACCATAAAAAAACAGGACTAAGGCACCCCTGCATTTATTTTATATTACTTAGTAACAATACACCTGTGCTTATAAAAGAGCTATTATAACAGTGAATACATTTGCATTTAAATGATATCTCAAAAGGTAGAACAATTAATAAGCCAATTAATGAATCAACTACTTATTCTGTCCTTCAATTATTGTAGGAGCCATGAAACGTGTTTAGTAATCCTTTATGTTTTAAGATATTTGTTTGATCACTATTGATTGGTTGGTTTGGGTCACATGGATATGGGCGGCACTCATTATAATCCTGTTCACCTGCGTGAGGTGTGTGTGTGTGGAAGAGAGGGTGACACAGGGCCGTTGTACTTTTTTGTTGACCGCAAGATTTACGATTGCTTTGATTATTATAACAATGTATATGTCTGATCACCGAGTTTTTTGTCATTAAACTACAATACTACAAAACAGAGCTTTTGATCTCAGCAAGTACTTTTTTAGCATGTCATACAACATCAAACAGGCCCGGCCTCAGCCTCTCAGCGACTTTGTTTGTGTCCTGCTGTCGCTATAATTATTAAACATTAACATTGAAAACTTTGAAATAGAAAAAAAGTTCTTAATATCCTATTCATGATGAATCTGTCTTTCATAATTCAGACTATTAAAGAACTGCAAGAACATCTGGGGGGCTGTGAGTTAATACAAATACATGTTGTTTCTAGAAATATTTGATATTTTTATTTCCAGAGGTCTTAACATTTTTGAAATAAACTATTACATAGGGGGAAATCATCCCTCTTTTATGACAGGTTGTATATTGCGAGCACTTCAACCGGGTATACATGGTGGACATTGCTTCACTCTAAATGGTCACAAGCCAGCATCGAAAACCCACCACCATACTCCCAAACCTCATCAGTGGTGGCTTTGTAGATCCTATCTCTGACGTAGTTGTAGTCAGCCAGGACTTCCAGGCTCAGGAGGTCGTGTTTGTAGATGCAGGGGCTCGGTTCGTCCTCACATGGGCTCTCCATTTTCCTGCAGTGCTTCAGGGCGTCCTCCCATGTCTTGTTCTCGTTCACCACCACAAGGTTGTCATCATAGCAGAGAAAAGGAAGCTCTGTGGAGCATGCTTTGCAGTGAAACTTTTGATTTACAGGATCAAAAGAGCCACAGTCGGCGTAGAAGGGCTCTCCTTGGGCCCAGTTTCTGAAGTCAGACTGCTGATCCCCGATCCAACTCCAGGTCTCACCAGCTTTTCGGTGCAGCCCGATCCAGCCAGCAGACTTCAATTTGCCTGTGTTATCCATGGTGATGGTGGCCAGGTAACTGTCACTTTGATCACTGCAGGAATCAGAAGCCGCGTACCAGTCTTTTCTTTGGGAATGATATTTAATCTCGTTGGATGTGTACTTGAACATCTCACACTGTGCCACTTTAAATCTGCATCCACAAGTGCACAGTGGTCGCTCTGCTCTCCATCGGCCCAGAGGACCCTCTGTGAGAAGTCTCCTCCTGAGACCCCCTCTCCACCTCTGAAAATACATGAATAATGTCTCGCTCAGCAACTACAATTTATCTCCTCAATATTACATGATATTTGCGTCAGAATACTCACTTTGGATCAATCCACCTCCACGCTGAGTCGTTCAGAGGGACTCTGCGTAGACCCATCCAGACTTGACTGACGTTCAACAAAAACCCATTCAGGCCAGAAATATCCACTATGTTCCCAGCAGCTAAGTCAACGTGGTTCCTCTGGTAGTACAGTCTGGCCTCTGACCAGTTCATCCTCTGAGCTGGAGAGTAGACTTCCAATTCTATGATGAATAGAAATGCTTGTTGTCACATTGTCAGCTTTGCCTATGATAATCTGACAACACAGATCATGCCTCAATTTCTCCGTGACCTGAATAAGCTCTATCACCTGAAGCTTGTATTTTGTGTACGAATTCCGTCTCGGTTAATTTTGATTATAAGCCAAAGGCTCCTTGAGCAGAGGGAAACTCATCAATACAAACAATTGAAACTGTTATTTAGAGAGTTCATTAAATGGTTATTGCAGAAATTAATATAGGCCATAAAAGGGGGTCTTCATTTTATTACAATCATAGGAGAAATAACTTTAACTTCTCATTTGTTGAAACTACTTAGTGCCAAATGTAAACTGAATATATTGATCAATTGGCCCCATGAGTAACACACATAAATGAAGTGTGTTAGTGTCCATCTTAGTCTGTTCTGTGTTCATAAGGTACATAATGTGAATGAATACTATGATTAACAATGTTTTGGGGAAATGGAAAAAACGATGTCCTATTCTTCCTTCATGATTTCCTCATGAGACAACTTATTGTTTTTTCTTCTTTATCCCAAAGAGACAACTCTGTTTTTCCCTAAACAAAATATCCGTGCAAATAGGGACAACAATAAGTAATTAGATCCAATATACCCAATAGCAAGTCACATTTACAGTATGGGAAACACTGGCATTTTGGAGTGGTGACAAATAAACCAGAGTACCATAGTTTGTTTGGCTTCTATCTGCTTTGCATGTCGCCTTGGAATAAACAAATGACAAGACAAAAAGGATTACAAAAACAAAGAGATAAAACATAAAGTGGACCCAACTCATGTGTGGAGCAGGCAGGCCCGGTTCTACGGGGGTGCATAAGGGTGCATTGCACCCTCAGTTGAGTCGTTATGCACCCTCATTTGAAAAATTAAAAGTGAATTTTTTTTTTTTATTAAAAGTAAAAAAAAATAACAAAATTAAAAGTGAAAGATATTACATATATAATAATAATAGTAATAAGAAGAAGAAGAAGAAGAATATAGTAATACATTGTAATTGTGGTTAAATAACATTGTCTGCTGCATTTATTTGGTCAATTTAAACAGTAGCCTAAGTAACGTTATTATGTCAGGTGTGCATGACCTGTGCCAACACAGTGTCACTCCCTGAACGTCCAGGAGCGACGCTTGGTCAGGGTCCTATGGCGTGCAAATGTGACGTGCCGAGTCTCCTCTGAGCGTTCATCATCTGCAAGGTGCTTACACGGCAGTCAATGGTGGACATCAGAAAATGGTTAAAACAACCAGTCCTTATCGCCAGCAGTAACACTGCATCTATTGCAGGTAATAACAGTTCAGATCATGGGGACATTACGTTTCCCGCGGCCACTGTCATGGACACTAACGTCCTCCCGCCCGACTCGCCGGCTTTGCCCGCCTCGCCCACGGAGGCGGAGGAGCCGTCTTCGTTGCCCCAAACACCGCCACCCCTCGGCGGCCCGCAAGTGCCAGAGGACCTCGCAAAACAGAGCCTGTACAGTGGGGTAAGGCGCTCATTTTGCAGCTCATGGTTTCAAAACAGAGATTGGCTGGAATATTCCTGTAAAAAAGATGCCATCTTCTGCTATGCATGTAGACATTTCGGTCTTAAAAGGGGAGTGATTTGTAAAATATCCATAAAGGAAAAGTAAATCTGTTTATAGTTCTGTTTCATATGGGTGTTGAGATGTATCCAATCCATAGATCTCTTCATGTTGCTCTCAAAGTGCACCAGATTGATGCTTTTAACTTCAGTATTTAAAAAAAAATCTTCCCGGGAGAGCATGCCCCCGGACCCCTCTATGTAGGACCCCCCTAGAGGGTGTTAAGCCCACTCCCCACTTATAAAAATAGCACTTTACCACTGCACCCTCTCTAATCTCAGATGCGCCCCGAGTCATTTTGTTCTGGAAGCAGGGGAAAGCTCTGTTTTCATCTGAAAGCTACATTCAAATGTTCTACATTCAAAACGGTCCAGTCTCCATGCATGCATGGGAAAATATGCTAGTTCCACAGCCTTGTTGAATGGGTTGTTCCTATTTTAGTGCACCCAATCAAACAGCAGGGGGCACTGCAGCAAAAATCATTATACAAATGTTCTAAGCTTTTCATATAATTTCCTTTTAATAGCGAGTAACTTGGCCGAAGCATCGCAGTATAGAGAGACGGCGCTGGGCCGGAGCGGGAAAAAACAGCAGGGCAGCAATTCTTCTATATAAGGATGCAGCCTTCATGCTGAGTCCCGCTGCAGTACAAGGCAGCAGGTGACTCTGAAGGTTCCTGCTACACCCCCCCCCCCCCCCCCCCGAAGTAATTTAACGTATGACTATGCAAACTGCTGTGCTTTCCACATACTATGTAACCCAATTATTCATGTTTTTTCCTTAGTTTGACAGGTGACAGTTCAAATGCAGAAAATGGAGAGAATAAATATTGGGAGCACGCTGTTTCAGGTAGGATACTACTTCACTATGCCCCCTTTCTTTATTTCAGGTCCATTCATTGCTCCAATGTCTCCAGCCTAAATAAGTAGTCAAAACTATTTTAAAATGTAGCATGGTGGAAATAAAACAGGGCAAATTAAACTTATGCCAACACAATTAGAAAATTAAGGATAAAAACAATAAAAAAGTAATTAATTATGTTTGAATTTGATTAGCAATAATAAAAACAATTATTTTATACTCATTAGGTAAAAGCACAACGTTTTAAAGTTCTTGTGAATATAATTTGTTTATGTATTCAATTATATATTTTTTACGTGTCTGACCTTTTACAACATTATGACAGTGTTATGGCTCCATGAGACACAGTGAACAGATAATACCAATACAAACAGGACAACGTGACAGCTTGAGGTTTTTGAAGTTTTATTTCTGTCTCATTACTCTTAAGCCGAGTTACAGTAGCTCTTCCCCTCAGCTTCCTCCTTCCACTGGTGATGAAGTCTTTAAAACACACCAACAGGGAGATGAATACAGTAGTTACCATAGTAGTGAGCCATAAGGACACATCTAAAGAGGCAGGGGGAGGTGCAGAGGGGGCACACAGACACAAATACTGTCACCGACCGATTATCGTTAAAGGAAAACAGATAAACTCAGAACACTCAAACACACAGTAGCGGCTGCCTACGTTTAATGTAGTAGAGTTAGGGGCCGTGATGCTATGAATTTGCTATGGGTGGGGTGTGTAAAAGAGAAGGGAAAGTGTGGTAGGATGGTCCCTTTTCTGACTTCCTTCTTGGCCAGGAAGTTTTACTCCTTGGAGTGCATGTACAGCATCAGGTCAGCGACACGGTGGCTGTAGCCGAACTCATTGTCATACCTGGAGAGAGGGAGCGGACAGAAGAAAGAGGAATAAATTGTTTGGTTTGTAAATGATAGAACTGTGTAGACTATTGATCAAGACAATTGAAAACATACCAGGAAATGAGCTTGACAAAGTTGTCGTTCAGGGAGATACCGGCACCAGCATCAAAGATGGAGGAGTGGGTGTCGCCAATGAAGTCAGAGGAAACCACCTGCAAATTACAAAGTGAATCAGAGGTCACAGAGGAAACATCCATTTCCACCTTTTATGCAAAATGAATCATAATAATTATCTTGTAAATTGTTCATCTTTATCCATGCATCCAAATAAAATGGACAAATGCACATAACGTGGACTGAACTGAAGTTCTTTGTCGAATCGTTGCTACCGGTAATTCACAATTGTAGTTCTGGGAGCCATGTATTAGCTTCACAGTGTGTGTGAAGTAACTCTGGGTGTTACCTGGTCCTCGGTGTAACCCAGAATTCCCTTCATGGGTCCCTCCGCGGCCTTCTTGCAGGCTGCCTTGATATCGGCGTAAGACGCAGGCTTGGTCAGACGGCATGTCAGGTCCACCACAGACACATCAGCCACGGGCACCCTGAAGGCCATGCCGGTCAGCTTCCTGGAGAGAGGACGGACATAAAAGAGATAGACATGTTCTTCTTACTGCATGTAGTGGAAGGGATAATATGCAGCGGCCCGGTCATTATTGCGAAAGTATCCCGACAATGTGAGCAGGACCCTGACTTAAAAAAAAGTATCTGTTCAATTGCGCACCAAAGACTGAACGGCAGCTATAGCAATGTAACTTTATGTAACTGATTGAGGTTTCCGCAACATAACTGTCCAAGACTGTTCACAGTTTCCTTTACATTAAACTGTCTTTAAGCAATGCCATTGCCCATAACATGTTCCCTTTAGGGTTTACTTCCTGTTTGTCTTCCTCTGCTGTTTCCTTTAGTGTTTACTTTATGAGTCTTCAAACTCTTTCCTGCTTTTTATTGCATTGCGTGCTATTTGCTTATATCAAAAAGTATTTTTTCTGATGGAGTAACAAAAAACAAAAATGTGTTTTATTTATTTTTTGCCAAAGGTCCCTTGATCTGAGTGTCCTTCCTAGCAGTTTGCTATTGATGGTGAGCAGGCCACTGAATGTACAAACTGACCGATCAGAATTAAGTTTTCATCTAAGCCAAGTAACAATATCAAGATGTGTGTGTCCTTACCCGTTGAGTTCGGGGATGACTTTGCCGACAGCCTTGGCAGCACCAGTGGAGGCTGGAATGATGTTCTGGTGGGCACCGCGGCCATCACGCCAGGCCTTGGCGCTGGGTCCGTCCACGGTCTTCTGGGTGGCTGTGTACGCGTGCACTGTAGTCTAAAGAGAGGAGTGTCACATCAAACAGAACATCAGTAACTCTGACACACATTCATGAGTTAAAATACAGGGTCTTCTATGTTAAAGTCCTTACAGTATAACATTTGGACACACTGCGACTTACCATGAGAGCCTCCTCAATGCCAAAGTTATCTTGGATGACTTTGGCCAGGGGGGCCAGGCAGTTGGTGGTGCAGGAGGCATTGCTATCAACAGAAAGACAGGTCACTTAGTATAGGACTCAAATGTAATGGAATTGCTCCTCCCAAATCTATGAGCATGTTTGTGAAAAATGAAAGGTCCATATCCAAACACACCTGACGATGGTCATGGTGGAGGGGTCGTATTTGTCCTCGTTGACTCCCATGACGAACATTGGAGCGTCGGGTGAGGGGGCGGACACGACCACGCGCTGTGCTCCACCCTGGATGTGAGACTGCGATCGGAGAAGGAAGAGGGCACAGGTTAGAAACCGAGACATTAGGCCGTCTGTTTCTATGTGTGTGCATGTGGGTACATACTGAGGCTTTGTCCACACTGAGGAAGACTCCGGTGGACTCCACAACGTACTTGGCTCCAGCTTTGCCCCAGGGGATTTCTTGTGGCTTCATGCTGTAGTCAAGGGAAAAATAAAATGATGATCAGGAAAATTAAGAAGAGGGAGGATGAAGAAAAACTTTGATACACTTGTATGCACTCTTTTTCCGAGTCGATACTAATAAAATAAAAAGGTTAACAAAAGGAAGTAACACCAAAACACTACAGAGCCTCTTTGGATCATGTTATGCCAGTGATGAAACATTTTAGTTTTTTTACACCTAGGCAATTAAGGTTCAGATCCTGCCATATTTAGTATGTTATTTGGTGAGAACTGAATAATAATTGACGCTCAGTGCTCAGAGGATCAGGACTCTCTAACTATCCTTTCTGATGGCGTTGCATTTTGCAGATGAGGAAGCACCATTGCTGAATGGACTAAAACAACAGCCGGCACCACGGGTGGAGGGCCAGCTCCCATGTGTGATCGCTGAGTCAGCACAAAGCCTTTATTTAGGATACTGAATAACAGAAGGTGAAACTGGCACTAAATCATATTAAATAAATCTGCTTGCCACTAACCACTAAACATCACCCACACTTACCACTGGAAGACGGAGATGGCCTGGCCATCGACGATGAGCTTGTCATCCTCTTTGGAGACCTCACCATTGTAACGGCCGTGGGTGGAGTCATACTTGAACATGTAGACCTTGGAGGCGGGAAGATAACACAAGTTTAGTATAATTAGTATATTTAGGTATAATTAAAAACATAATCTATGAGTCAGTTTTCGGTTTGTTATTTTGTTAACCAAACCCATTCAGAAATAAACATTTAAAGCATTACAGCTTGTGTTTCAACCCAATGTTATAATTTAATAAAAGTGAGTAATATACATATGTTTTAGTTCTAAGATACTCCTGTGATATTTAAATTAGTGCTGTCAAAATTATCGCGTTAACGGCGGTAATTAATTTTTTTAATTAATTGCGTTAAAATATTTAGCGCATTTAACGCATGTGCAGAATGGCCCGCCCCATACACCCCACCAGTGGCAGCGCCAGGGTATGGCTGGGGTAGGCTACACCCATACCAAGAAATGGCTTAGCCCCACCATGAAAAATGATGTTAAAGTAAGCAAAATAAAGTCCGCCAACTCGCGTGGAGTAAATTGCACAGACAGCAGTTAGTAAGATTGATTTCAGTACCCACGGTTTTGAAAACTTTTGTCACGTAGTGATCGTCTTCTCAATAGAACATCTTTGATAACGGCGTGGTGTTGTTGCAGGAAGTCCTGACGCAGAATACTTTTGCTGTAGTACAGGGCAGAGCCATATAATAGTAATAATATGGCTCTGGTACAGGGGTGCACATAACTGGTACGCAGGTTATGTGCGTAATCTGAAATGCGTACCGTCACTTGTGTCACAAAGCGCATTTGCGTACCGACGTACTTGTGAAGCTTTTCCAGAAGGCGGTTAGATCACCGGACGACAGAGTCGGTCTCCGTGTGCACAGACAGGCTGCTGTTAACGTCGGTCTGTACAACGGAACTGTGCCAAAACTACGCCAACCGGCTGCGGAGGGAGACTCCCCCCTTCACTGGAGAACTGCGCTAAAACAGCTGATCACAACGTTCACACTCTGTGGTCACGAAGTACTACACTAATATTTAAGCTGTGATTAATCTGATTAAAAAAAATATAATCGTTTGACAGCCCTAATTTAAATACATTGTTGTTAATTTTTTGTATGCAAATATGTAGATCTACGCTTTCTCACCATGTACTGCAGGTCAATGAAGGGGTCGTTGATGGCCACGACCTTGATGCCCTTCTGGAGGCAAGCCCTCAGGACCAGGCGGCCAATACGGCCAAATCTGCAGGGAGAGAGAGGAGGGAGGGGGATCAATAATAGTTGTTTTGCAAAAATGGTGGTATGCTTTTTCAGAATGTCACCGACCTCACAAGAATCTTCTATAAAAACACATGAAATCATGAGTTTCCACTATTGTATTCCTACAGCTCCACTGATGTTAAGCTATGATGAAATTGACAATAAAACCTGACTTCAAGGCTTTTTTGTGACATCTAATCGGAGTAAGTTCATCTTTTCCTGTGCCATTATTATGATATTATTGATTGATTATTACAAAAGTCTGCTTTACTTGACATCGTAACCTAACAATCACAAAATCAGTCCTGTTTGTGTGTGTTTTAAACTCACCCATTGATTCCAACACAGAGGTCTGACATGGCTGCTGCTGTTTAGAGGGATTGAGATACCTGAGAGATACAAGAAAGAAACAGAGGGACCAAGGGCATTAGAACTACAGCTACCGATTGATGGAAAAAACATGCAACACATCCAGTCTAATGAATGAACAGTGCCAGGAATCACTGCAGCTGTCACCATGTCCAATCTGCGCTCCGTACTGGACAGGCTCCAGAAATGACTAAAAGTCTGTATTTGGGGGAATGGAGGATTCCAATCCAACATGTTCACAGCAGTGAAATTAAATCTCTGCATTAAACCCTGCGGACTGATCGACTGCAGGCCTGTGCATGTAGCTTAAAGCATTTCAAAATTCTCTGTGCAACAAATATCATCATCTAGACTACTTTCTATGTTTTAAATGTGTTGCATGGCGTCAGCTCCTACAATAACATGAAGACGGGCAGGGAGCAGTAGTTTCACAGCATAATAGAAGCGCGGTGTGGCGCATTAGCACTACAGCGAGGAAGAAAACACCGAGAGGAGGTTTAAAGTGCTATATAAATAAAGCTGTATTGCATTGTATACATGAGGGTTTGTTTCTGAAGTTATAATGTCAAGATGAGCTGGTTACTACTGTCAAAGTTAGAATACCAGCTTGGGTGTGACCGTTTGTTATCAGTGACGGTACAGGCTGCTTTATGTTCAACAAACAAAAGTGGGGGCGTCTTACATCATGCAGGGAGATGTTTAGACAACAATGAAAGGAGAGAGAAATTGTAGGTAATGCACGCAACTTGACAAACAAAGACTTGCCGACTGAACAGAGGAAGCCTGGCTCAAACTCAACTATGTGACCTCCTTTGCCCTCTGCATTCCTCTCCTTCTCATGCTGTGCACTCATTTGCCGGTTCTCCTCTCAACGCCTCGTCTGTCCACGCCTTCTACTTTTCTACCACTTGCATCCCTTCTCCTTTAATTCCTTTTCCTCCTTCATCTTCTGACTCCACCCCTTCTTCTCCTTTGCTGTCTTTGAATCTGTTTGTGCTCGAAGGGATATACACTCTGATATCTTATTTAGCTTCGCAAATCATGTCTTGGGACTTGCACCTTTTGGCATAGATAACTAATATGGCCATTTACAATTCAAATTGAGCTATGTTTACTATTTATTGTTATAAGACAATTACACAATTTAGAATGAATATACAAATTAATTTAAGATGTATTAAAGGTCAATAAACCGGTTTGTAACATGTACCCAAACACTTACTCATACAGGTGAACAGATAGTGGTCGAGTGACCGAGGTTAACGCTGATTGTCCTTGACTTTGGTTGGTTGTCGTTTTAGACTATAGTAATCTCCTAATCTGTTGTGTGTATGCATCTCACTGAGTGTGAGTCGTGTGTGTCCCAGTTGGGAGCCTGTAGGACAGGATGTCGATCTGGTGAAATGCATTGTGGGAGCACTTTAAATAGACTAAAATGGGCAAGCAAATTAGGATAAATCTCTCTCTCATTTTCACACGCGCTCTCAAATGTGAACAATTCTCCATAAAGCTTGGAGCAATTTTACTTTAATGTATTCACTTGTTCTTAATTGGGATTTTAAGCCAATCTGATGCCAGTTAAAATCTATTTATTGAACTGTCTGCCACCGTTTCAACTGTCAGATTTCCAACAGGGTGATTTGTAGTGTATGTGCTTGCTTTTTGATTGGTCTCATGTGCCTTTTGTTTAGAGCTGAGCAGCCATTTTGAACTATGCTGGTAGCATCTATTATACAAGGTCGCCAAAGGAGAGAGAGGTAGAGAGAAAAGAAAGAGGGTGCATACAGTATTACCATGCAGTTCTCACATTTCTATGTCTTTCCCACCATGTCCTATTGTGTGTTCACAGAACTCTCCTCCCCCCTGTGCACTTCTCACCATTTGTCTCACTTGGTGGCTTTCTCCCTCTCTCTGTTCTCTCCGTTTTCTTTACACAGAGCCGGTTCCCTGGGTTTTCAATGTAAAATGGTTGCTCTACTGACAAATGATACTACTTAAAAGAGAAGGCTATTCTGATTCACTAAAGCATGGGGAGCGCCTGGACAAAGACTAATATGGCCACATTAGAGAGATCTGTTGATGGATAATTAAACTTCCCTAGTTTGCAGTGTACAGAGAATAATAGTACAATTGTTTAAGGCTAAACTATGAAAATGTGAGTTGAATACATCTGTGTGCAACCCCTGATGCCTAGCAACAGTGTCTGGCTTTTACCCATTTATACGAGAAGCCAAAACAACTTTGCCAATGCAGTTTTAATGAATGCACATAAGGAATGAAACCGTAGCACCACTGTTCAGCTTCCCCATGTAGTGCTAAGTTGCATTTAGTTTAGGTATAAACTGTGCTAAATGTACTTGGGCATTGATAGTGTACATTTTGTTCAATCTCTGGTTCAGCACTGTTAAATCATCCAATTTCTCAATGTCGAGTAACATTCATGTTTTCAATTGCAGTAAACTTTCTTCAGCACTGGAGGCTTGTCTCTTTTGGCTGCAGAGCAATCAGTCTGATCTGGCATTCAGCACACACTCACACAGACATGTCTCAGCTCATAGAGGCAGTATTGTGCATGCAAAGCAATGAAGTGACATGCTGTTAGCTGCAGCTTGAAATCAGCTGACACTCAGAATATCAGACCCTCCCCCCCTTTCCCACACCACTCAAACTAATCATTACAATTCAACTCCCTACCCCCTCCTGTCCGCGCCACTCTTTGTCTGTCTGATCCCCCTCATTTAGCACCACAACCCTCGTCCCCCCTGTCCGAGCTGCGACCCACTTTCCTCACACAAACAGAGTGTAACCACCGTAAAGACCACTGGGGGAAGGATGACTCATGACTAGTTGGGCAGAAAAATAATTCTGCATCAGGTGGTCGAATACTAAAGCTGAGACTAAATATATTAGACATGTGAGGGGGAAGAATACCTCTTCTTTTCTCTTTTATGTAACAGTATTTGAAGAGCCTTTGGATAGTGTGTGGACTCCAGTCTAACCTAATATGTACCTGAGTTTTGAGAGGATTAAATAAATAAACCATTTACATGGCTACTTATTTGGTATAGAGTGGGTCATTTTAAAGAGTTTAAGAGTAAAGATAGAGCTCCTGCCCTTTTCCCACTCCCCCTGCCTTCCCCCGCTCTCCTTTCAGTGTCTTTTGCGTTTGAAAACCTTCCTCCTTCTGTCACACCCTCGTCCTCCAGTATTTTTCCACTGCAGTGCTGATTGGCTAAAGGCCAGGCAGACTATCCAATTAGCTTTCCCCTTCTTGCCCGCCTTTCTGGTCGCAATTTAAAAAAGAAATACATTACAGACTGAATCACAAATCATGCTTTACGCCTCTTAGATACAAACACTCTAATAGAATCGATTCAATCTTTCTGTGTTCAAAACTTTTCCTCTACCTCCTCTTCTTCTTTTGCTGCTGCCCTTTTTACAGTGTCACCTCTGAGGCAATGTCACTTTCTGCTATTAACCAGTCAGTTAAATGTCCAATGCCATCACATCATCAAGTAAACACACACACACCACCCCAGGGTGTCGGCTGTGTCAGCAGGCATGGCGTCCTGCTGACAGGAATAGGCAGATATTAAGTTCAATCTTTCTATTGGACAATTCACCAGTGGCAAAATAACCTGATAAACCGACACTATATTCAGTGCTAATACTGTTAACGAATGAATACGTTTTGATAATCAAAGATAAGAATAGATGATAAAGAAGGTGATATGATACATGTATGTATGTACATGAATTAGTTAAAGGTGTGTCGTATCAAAATGCAAAGGATTCAATATAAGGGACACATGTGACCGCTCTGCAGAGGTAATACTGATACTGGACGACACTCTCACTCACGGTAAGAGCTTTTGTCGGCAGGCAGATGACAGATTCCCTTCGTGCTCAGACCCTGTGACTGGCCTCTTTTCCTCAAGCTACAGTTCTACAGTGTTATGCTGCGTTTGCTATGTTCTTGCTGTACAAACACCTGGCCCTATCAATATCTGTATAAAAAAAGCTATGCAAAACTGCTTTGTTTCACAAGTAAGGGCTGCTTTTGTCCCAGACGTCTATCCTTACCTACTGGAGGGCTTATTTCCCTTTTCCTGTGTGACAGTTAGGTGCAAAGTGCTGTGTCACTCTTGAGATCCTTCTCTCTGACACACATCCTGGACAAGATGGCTGGTTGATCATTGAGCAGAATGGAGAGGAACACTCATGTTAACCTTGGCCTTGAAACAACCACATCACATTATGTGGAAAACGTGTGTTAATCTAGTGAAAAACAAGTCATAATCAACACAAGAGGAACTAATGACTGTATGAAATATTCTCAGGAGTTTGAGTATGAGGGATTCTTCCCCATCTATACAACCATTCCCTTAAAGGTGGGGTAGGTAAGTTTCAGAAACCGGCTCGAGATACACTTTGTTATATTCCATGGAATGCTCTTAACATCCCGATAGCAATGAATATCTGAAGTGCTTTGACAAAAAATCTGTGGAAGCCGTGTACTGTAAAAAGTACAACCAATCAGTACAATCCGTTTAGCCGGCCCGGCTAAACGGATTGGATTGCCGCCCTGTCTGTCAGCCTTCCATTTCCCAAGATACAGATACCCTCATTGGGCGTGCCGTCATTGGGCGTGCATCGCAGCAGTACTTCAATGACTCGCCAGCAACAGGCGGCCACTTTCACCCGTCTGCTGACGTCATGTGCGCGTTCATGTGTGTTGGAGGAGGTGCTCTAAGGAAGTCTGAAGGAAGGGGCGGATTCTTTTCGGCTGTGTACTTTCAAATTTTAGTGCACTCGAGCCGGTTTCTGAAACGTACCTACCCCACCTTTAAGTGTGTACAGAAGAAAGAGTAGGAGCTTCTGTCCAACATAAGTAGCACGTGCAGACTTTAATCTAATAGAAGAACAACAAAACGACTTGTAACACCAAGAACCTGAGAGTCACGACCATAACTATCACCAATGTAATAGACACCCCATGACCCTCATACTTGCATATATCACGATGTGTGTATGTGGGTTGTCCATATCTCTTTAATAACATGACTGTAATCACTGATATACTTGAACATGTAATGATAATCTCATTGTTATACATGTGCAATACAAATAATTTTTTGATAAATTAAATACACAGGGGGTTATAATGATAAATTATGTAAATTAAAAAGATTCTGATGCATGGCAAATTGCTGTTCAATTTCCCCGAAACTATGATAATAGATCCTTCAGTTTGGAAACTTCTACAGCTTTGACTATACTAGCATCTTCCCTGGCAGCTCTGGGCCTGTTATGAGTGACCTTCAGTCACCCAGAGCCTGAGATAAGAGGCCTTACTCCCCATCCACGAGTACAGTGGGGGAAAACACAATTTCAAGTAAATATATAGTTAAAGAATACAGCTTAGCAGCTGGTCAGCATCACTGCTGCAGCACTGGGCCTGCTGTGACCTTCTCAGCTGCAGTGATGACCTTCAACAGGGAGACAAGGCCAGACATGGCTGCATCTGCATGTACCAACACCTACATGGGACGTATGGAAGTAACTGCAAGCAAATAGGCATTGCAACAGTAATAATACATTATGTACACTATTTTTATTATTATAAATAATGCTGAATACTAAATAAGGCAATAAAGAGTTAATAGTTTATACTGTAAGGCTGATTGGCTTAACAGATTGCAATTAGTTTGGCGTGGTATTGCTGCTTTAAAAAGTGCAGGCCTCTTTGCGAACCGCGTCAACAGGTCTGTCGAGTCAAACTGCGACAGAATAATGCGACACCACATTCCTGTGCCCTTCACAGCCATCACTGAAGCCTGTTGCACCACGCCTCTCTCATCTTTCGACATTAAATAAAGCCAAGGTTATTTCATTTCCCCCCGTTTCGGTTCTTGCATCACTGTGATCTGTAATTCCCGTCAAGTACAACTCATCTCTGAAATCTAATGGCGGAACGACAGGTTTCATCATGCAGTCTGGGGAAAGCACGTAGCTTACCCTTCATGCACGTACACTCCCGTACATTTCGTCCATTACAGCCCAATACAAAAATGTACCTGCAGTCAAATTACAGCTTTTACATGTAACACATTCAAACTCACTGTATAGCTATTTTCAATGGAATATTGTTACGTTTCTTCTGTGATAAACGCGGACATATATATTTTTGTATTGAGGTTATATAACACGGAGACTAATCCACTTCCGCAAAGATGCAGCAATGGGAGGCGCTGCCAATGTCACGTCACGCACTCAGTAAAACAGCTCAGCTTCAGATGAATGAATTAAACGTTATGAAACAGCTCCATATTATGTACCTTTTCTTCACAATGAGGCACGATTGCTTTTGATTCTCTTGGGAGTTTATAGATAGAGGATGTGGATGCTGGCTATATGATGCAACGAAAAACTCAAGTAGAGAGAACAACGAGCAGCCTCTCTCCTGACTGAAAGGCCATTTCCGCATCCATTTATCATCCTCGCTTTTCTCTTCCTGCAGACCATCATAAAAGGTGCTTACTGCTAGGCTGTTTCACCAATGCAACATTAAATGTGATATAAGCTAATGTGACATCACTCTCTCATCCTCTCGCCTGGCTGTTTCTCGCCACTGTAAACGGTTACATGGCCGATTAAAACATGCACTGTAATGGCTCCAGGGTGGCTACTGGAGCTATAAATCGTTTACAGCTTTTAATAATTTCAGTCTCGGGATAAGGGTACATATGTATATTTAAAGCGGCATAGTTAACCTACTTACTGTACGACTAGCCTACATGTGTATACAGACATAAGCTAACATATAAACCCGTAGTGAAGTCTGAGTAGTGTCAAATACTGGTAACGTCATCTATCAAATCACATTTGTTTTACTGTATAATGGCTTATACACAGTGCAGTTTACGGTAAATCGGTGTTGAGCTTACCTCCTGCTGATGCTTCTTGAGTCTGGGTGCGCAATACTAGGTGCCGCCTTCCGCTTTTATACAAGACACGTGCCTCGGGAAGCCTGGTCGTCCTGACGACGTGACGTCACCTCATCCGATGCTGCTCGGCTCCATTCTGAACGAGCGGCTGGTCACGGCTGCCATAGTAACTACAGAGGGAATACATACTTTTTCACACATCTTACTCATAAACTAATACATGACAAGGGTGGTGTGATGATGAAAGATGATATTAAGCAGAGAGAAAAACAGGCAAGCAGACAGAGAGATGAAGGACAAGCCAGAGATAGGACAGACAGAGACACTGGCAGGATGCCAGTGTGGAAGTGGGGAATGATGAAGCATTTTGCCCCTTTTCCACGATGGATTGGCCACATGCATGGGATGAAATACAGAAGAATCAAAGATTATGCATGGACAGCCTTTATATGTAGCTAATAGAGACATTAAACTATAGCAGCTGGAGATTACAATAGTCAAAATAACACAATGCAGTCTATTTGGTGGCTGATCACCCTCTACAGACCACATGTTTAGCCCTACACTGTGCAGTGAACTGTAAAGGACTGTAGACTGGGTCACCTATGGATGCAGCATGTGTGTGGATGTGTGTGTGTGCCTATATGGATGGATGCAGCACTGTTATAAGCAATCATGAAACCAACCAGGATCCCATGGAGACACGTTCTACATTCTGTGACACCAATTTGTTTACCTAATGTTACAGAAGTAAACACAAACATATAAAAAGAGCTAACAATACAAATAATATTTAAGAGTATATCTAAATTAGACTTATTTTGAATGATATCCTATTATTTTTCATGCTATTCTATTTTTCTTCTTTGCTTTCCCTCCTCTCCTCATGTTTCAGCACGTGTTAGACGGAACGAGCCTACGTGAGGGAGGATGCGTGCACTGCTGTAACAGGGGAGATCCCTGCAGTGCAGTGAGCAGGAAGTCGTTGACCAATATGATTTGCACACATTGCACATCCCCTGTTGCATTGGCTTTGAATCTCTGCCTTGTAAAGTATAGGATAAAACCATCTATCTATCTATCTATCTATCTATCTATCTATCTATCTATCTATCTATCTATCTATCTATCATAGAAATCAATCTAACAGTAGATAGTTTCTGCAGATATTATAAGTATCTCTGCAAAACATTTCGAAAATGAAAATAAATTGTCAAAATCATGGCATGCTCGTCGTTTTCTTTCAGTTTGCCCATGCCCTATATTTTGAATTAAATCAATGTTATTTTATTTCGTTTTCTTTAGTTTATGAAATAAAACAATCACCATCACAGTGGGCTACTTATGTTTTGGTAATTCCAAATATAATTCTTTTATTCCTGCACAATCACAGGGTCCACTCTCGATCAGGAATACATCTATGGCGCCATCGGCTGGACAATGTTGTCGACTATGTTGTGCATAGCTGTTCTAGAGGCAGTCCTCCTGTGTCTTGTCCTAACAACACTCTTTGACATTACTGTTTCTGTTGACTGTCAGCACACTGTGGATTATAAACATGCAGCACAGAGAAGGTTTTACGATGGTTCATTTTCTCAGTGGATCTTTTGTGTTTGTAAGATTCATTGCAGTGGAAACACTAGAACAAATGTGGAAAGTGTTCAGATTGGCAAAGACAGAAGTTCTTACAAATGCAGAAGGGGAATTTAGCAATAGGGGAAGCATATCAATTAAAACGCATGAAGCTTGCAGAAGATCAATGTGATGTTCAACGGTGAAGGTTAAATAGATCTTCATTTCTGAAACACAGCCAAATTCTCTCGATATCTACCCTAAACCAGAACTTTGTTTATCTTCAATTGTATAACTTGGATGGCGCATTAAGTCCTAGGCAAGTTTCAAGGCAAGTTTATTTATAGAGCACTTTTCAACGCAAGGCAATTCAAAGTGCTTTACAAAAAAAAAAAAATGAAAGACATTAAGCATTAAAAAAGAAAAGCTAATCAAATAAACATTAAGAAAAAAAATACATGGATAAAAGTTACAGTGCAGTCTAAAATATAAATAGTTCAATTAAACATTACAAGAAAAAGTACATGGATAAAAGTTACAGTGCAGTTTAAGATATGAATAGTTCAAATAAAAGCAGCGACAAAAAGAAAAGTCTTCAGCCTGGATTTAAAAGTAGTCAGAGTTGCAGCAGACCTGCAGGTTTCTGGGAGTTTGTTCCAGATATTTGGAGCATAATAACTGAACGCTGCTTTACCATGTTTAGTTCTGACTCTGGGGACAGAAAGCTGACCAGTCCCTGAAGACCTGAGAGATCTGGATGGTTCATAGTTTAGCAGGAGGTCAGTAATGTATTTTGGGCCTAAACCATTCAGTGCTTTATAAACCAGCAGCAGTATTTTGAAATCTATTCTTTGACACACAGGAAGCCAGTGTAAAGACTTCAGAACAGGAGTGATGTGATCCACTTTCTTAGTGTTAGTGAGGACTCGAGCAGCGGCGTTCTGAATCAGCTGCAGCTTTCTAATAGATTTTTTAGTGAGACCTGTGAAGACACCATTGCAGTAGTCGAGTCTACTGAAGATAAAGGCATGGACAAGTTTTTCCAAATCCTGCTGTGACATTAGTCTTTTAATCCTAGATATGTTCTTTAGGTGATAGTAGGCTGATTTAGTAACTGTTTTAATGTGACTGTTGAAACTCAGGTCAGAGTCCATGACTACACCTAGATTTCTGGCTTTATCTGTTGGTTTGAACATTGCAGACTGAAGCTCAGCGCTAACTTTTAAACGTTCTGCCTTGGCTCCAAAAACCATTACCTCAGTTTTATCTTTGTTTAATTGGAGAAAGTTCTGACACATCCAGTCATTGATTTGTTCAATGCACTTACTCAGTGTTTGAATTGGAGCATAGTCTCCTGGTAAAATTGTTACGTAAATGTGTGTGTCATCTGCATAGCTATGGTAACTTATTTGTTGTTCTTCATTATCTGAGCCAGTGGTAGCATGTAGATGTTAAAGAGAAGAGGCCCCAAGATGGAGCCTTGAGGAACCCCACATGTCATATTTGTCAACTCAGATGTGTATTTACCGATAGAAACAAAGTTGTTTCCTAGACAACATATTCTCAGCAAGAAAGATGTCCCTGACGTTTGTCTGAAGACTTTTATCTCCCTGACCTTGCATGGCGGATGACACTGGACCAGTCTTACCTATTCAGCTGTGGGCCGTCAGTTGGACGCAAGGCCGGCCCTAGACATTTTGGTGCCTCCCCCCTCCAAGCAATACACAATATAATATATAAAGAATAAATGAAAAATCTCTACAACAGACCAATACACTAGAAAAACTGAAACGTATTGACATACGTAAGGTTTCAAATGTGTTCATTGTTGTATGAACATGTTTTAATTGGGGGGTGGACATCACATCCTCTTGGGGGGTTCGGGGGTATGCCCCCCGGAAAGATTTCTTTTAACATTTTACAGTAAAATGCTTCAATCTGGTGCACTTTGAGCACACAATTACTAGAGACTAGATGGGGGTACAACTCTAAAACACCCATATGAAAAAGATCGATTTACATTTTAATAACCAAATAAGTATGTGAACATAACCATCATTTCCCAGTTACACTATCCATGCAATGTCATTGTTGTACAGAAGAGGGCGAACTTGCCTTTACAGTATATGGAGCGTCATTAGAGGTACAGAGTTTGTGTCCAGTCACCTTCAGTTGAACATAACATGTTAATATCTACTATCTGGAAACAGATATTAAAGTGATTAAATTGTAAAGTAGTATCTAATGAATGCACAAAACCATCAAGGTGTAAAGGTAATCAGTGTTTTAAGATACATCTCTTTTGTGAAACTGAAAATCCCTATTTTGACTATTTTGAAGTAAGGCAGATGTTCATCAGGCTATAGATACTTTTCATATATGGACCATGTCTTGTGTGTTTTGTCTGGCTCATAACAGTATTATAAATCTGTGAAAAGTAATTTAACACGTTTGTCAGGGATTCTAAAATAACACTTCTAACAGAAAAAACATTATACGCTTTTGAATCCACCTTGCAAAATGCAAAGTCCAGTTAGTCGACTTTATGACTCCGGGATGTTACCAGTAAATAAGAAAAGAAGAACGCAAATAAGGGTTGTTTATTCATCTGGTATGTGATGATAAGGTAAAAAAAGCTTTATTGCATTTTTTGGCTTTGGTGTCGAATCATAAAGTCGAACCTCTTCTCAGTTATTTTTCATTATTTCTTTCATCCACACACCAAAGATTGAGTCATGGAAACGGAAAACACCTGTGTAGCAGAACAAAGTATTTATTGACATTTAAGCTTCCTTATGTAAACTGTCGGCTAAAATGAGCCACCAGCTGAAGGACAAAAGTGTCATATACACCTCCTCCTACCACTACTTAACAGGAAATGTAGGTCTGAGCAGAGGTGTGTGTGCAGATGTGAACATATGAGAATTCAGTCTCACACACAACATTGGAAAAACAAACCATTTGTCATTATAATACAAACTTTTAAAAGAATGTCCACATGTTCCAGTTATGTCGTGTCTTTAATAGCCACAGTATTAGGCCTATAATTTCCACGTTTACATTACTCCATACACACATGATTATATGTTGTAGTTTTCTTCACATTCTCAACCCACTGAAAGTGATTTAAGACAACACTAATGCCGAGAGCTCCAACAGTTCAACACACTGAGCCCATGGTACCATTAAAACAACCTCCTGACCCCCTCAGGCAGAGAGCTGGCCCTCTCTAATAATATTTTCATAGGCTGTGAATTATAAGTGTTTAAAGGGGCACTAATCGTAGAGTTACACTCATGCCAAGAGCTGCTTAGCATCAGTAAACCACAAAGTCTGGACAGAGAGCCTCAAGGGCCAGATTTTAGCCAAAGTTAAAACATTCATTACAACAATTATTTGTTATGGCCTATCATGCCTTTTAAGAAAATATATAGTGGAACATAAAAGGAAAGATGGGATGGATAGGGGGTGAAGTAGCCTTCTTAAGTCATATTCAAACCTTTGACACCACTTATACATACCGTATATGCAACATTTCAACAATGTTCCTAACTGTCTGTCAGACCCTGAAAGTGGAGGAAGCTGACGGTAGCCACATGGGTAAAAAGTGAAGACATGGTTTGAATCCTTGGGATGGTTGACTAAGATTCTTCCCTCAGAACAGCTAACAGAATACTTATAAATGGCTAATTAATAATACAAACCAGTTTTTTCAATACAGAACACACTGTTGTTGCAATTAAAACTGATAGATGAGTCTTCATTGTGACAGAAATGTTCCATTAATGCCACAACACGGAAAACAAAGAGAGGTGTATTGCATTGCATTGTTGTCCAGCAGAGGGCAACACACACCTAACAACACTATGCAGAGCACCATTATTAACTCTGCAAGCCTTTTGTTTTTAAGAGGAATTACATATATTCATGTCCAAATGAACAACTGAGACATATCTTTTTGGCCAAATTATTCTTAAGTGTTGACAAGTAAGCTAATTATTGTTAGCAGGTCAGCCTGGTTTTTTGCCCGCAATACATTTTGAACGTTAAACATTTTTGAAGCATTTTGGCTGAAAATAGACCAAAATGATTCACACTATGAATTATTTGGGCACATACTGTTTTTTCTACATATTTCCATATCCCATGTGTGTAGAGAATACATATCTTAAATACTACAAGGAGCACAATCAAATATTTGATTATAAATGCATTTATAAACTCATTAAAGTTGAATATGTACAAGCATGCGGTGAAAACCAATCTGAAACAATGATGTGGTATTTTTTGTAGCATAGTATTCATATTCTTTGGGTACAAATGGAGGATGATAATGATAACATATGGAGTACAGTAAGTCGTGTAGGCCCTTCCAAATTGAAACTGTATATTTGTAATACCCTCTTGTGTAAATTAACCCAGCCCTGTTTTAATTAAAGATGTAAATATATTTTAAAACAAAAGTAAAAAAGAAAGATTGAGGATGGAAATGTGAGCTATGGTGAGCGTTTAGTTCACTTCAGTGTGGATGTGGGGCTCTGGTGGTTTGGGTGCTGCTCTCCATGTCCTCCTGATTCACCGCAGCAGAAAACCAACCTGGGGCATCTGAAAAATGTGAAGCTCGATGCAGAGAATGTAAGTGCTAACTCAGATGGACATTATTATTATTTTCATACTATATTGAGTAATAGCTAAATTCTCACTTATCTTACTTCTGTATAGGTACAGACTGACCGTTGAGCGGCCCGACCAAGCAAGGAGAGTTCAAATATAACTCGGTGTGGGCATTTATTACTCCTTGTGGTACATGACACAGCCTCAATCTTACTGTCAATCTTACACAGTCACCAGCAACAAGGATCTCCCACACACAAACAGGAAACACAGAGCCTAAATACCCACAGACTAATCAACCAACAAGACACAGGTGAGGGGGGAGGAGACAACACAGGGCACCAGGGGAACATAATCAACAACAATGAAGCTATACAACACGTAACGGAGGCCGAGATCTATGGGCCCAGAGATCACCTCCGTGACAGTAGCACATAGAACGATTTGTCTTATAAGAAGCTCATGTACTTGCAGGATTTTTGCTTTTTAAATTTGTTTCATGGTTGAATGGCCTCATTTGACGTCACTTTGGATAAAACCGTCATTTAAATGATATGTCATGTAATGTAATGTTCTTCTGATGTTCTGGAATAATTCAGATTATTTCCACAGTGAGCAGAGAGAGATCAATGTCTCATTCCTACCTTCCTCTCATCCTACCTGTCTCTCTCCTGCATATATCTCCTCACTTCCTCTCCCTTTCTCCCTGTTTTCTTTGGCCTGCCACTGAGGGACTGGAAGTGTCACCTCATCACACAGTGCTCTGTTTCCCTTGGAGGCCGCAGTAGGATGTCTGTTAATCTGATCTGAAATCCTCAACCTGGATTTGGCAGCTTCCTACAAACACTGTTGGCTCTGGAACAACTGTAAAGTTCTTCTCACAGCGATGTCTATCTGAGAGATAGACTGCCTGTAATAACTCTACAATCAGCCTCAGCGCTGCGTGGGACTTTGAGGTTTGAGCCTTGCCTTTCTTTGGCCGGGTTTCACTGTGAAGGCAACAAGGTATTGTGAAATAAACTGCTCTCCAATTCCACTGAGCTACCACAGCGATGCATTTGACAACCTGGCAGAGTGATACAATACTGTTGAGCGGGCAATTTATCACTCATACACGGAAGGCAAAGAATATTGATTCAGAAACAGGTTTGCTGCCAACTAGGAATGAACATACAAGGAATTTGCTTTGGTGTATAATGGTGCATACATAACAACAGTAACAGGAATTTAGTGGTAAAAAGGAGCAAATGTAGAATTCTAGAGGAATTCAGTTTAGCTGCATGACAGTAACCGGTGAGATAAAGGTTTTCCCAGCAGTAAACCCTATTCTGTGATGGATTTGGCTAATTCTGCCACCATTTTATTTTATGGTTTTGTTTTTATTTTTAATTTTACTATACAAGAACAGCACCAAGAGTTACATAAAGTAAAAGTGAGCTCCACAGATTTTTCACATCAAAATCTTTTAGCATATGTGAATAAAGTTGAATAAAAGCTTCTCTGGCTCCTGAAAGAAGGTGCAACATCTGATACATGTCCTTAAATGATGAAGAGAGTGAGTCAGGCTGCTTCTCATCGATGTTTGAGACTCGAAGCTAAATTAGCTGCTGCTTGCATAACATGCAGTTTGGAAGAAGTACTTAGAGATCCTGTCCTTAAGCAAAATTACAAACACTATGGTTTTAAAATACTCCATTACAGGTACAATCCCTGAATTAAAGATTATACTATAAGTAAAAGCACAAAAGTGTAAGCATTAAAATATACTTAAAGTACAACAAGTAAAAGTACAATGACACCATTTTGAAGTATTTTCGAGCTAAATGTACTTCAAGTATCAAAAGTACTTGTTATGCTGAATGGCTCTAATGCTGTATTACATTACTGTATAATGTGTTTACAAATGTATTAAGTAACTAGTAACTGTTAGGGTTAAATAAATGTAGTGGAGTAAAAAGTACAATGTAGTCGGGAAGTATAAAATAGCATTTCATGGAAGTATAAAGTAGAGTAAAATTGTTAGATAAAATAATCCTCCAGTATGGTACTGAATCGGTGGAGTGCTCTTTGAACTAAGTTGCAGTGAATAAAAACGTGTATTTTTACACTAGATGAGCACAGCAAGACTTTATACAAGAAGAGCTTAATCTCTCCAATGTTTACATCCTTTCACTTTCTTATCTTCGTTACTGCTTCTGATCTTCCACTTCCTTTCGTTGTTTCAATTCCTTCCCGTCTCTCACTCCTTTTTTATGATGACGATATTCGCCTTTGGCATAAAAGATGGTTATTTTCCGAGCAGGTGTGTGTTTGCGTGGGGGAAATGTGTGTGATATATGTTGTGCATTTAACTGCATGTTCTACGTCCAACGGGCTTTCCAGTTGGGGAGATGTGAAGTGCTTACATCAACGTTGTGTTTCCATGTGAGTGTGTTTGTAGGTATGTACGACCACTTGTTGCGGTTTGTTTTGAGCGCAGGAGCAAAAGTTCAGTCATCCAGTGGTTTGGGCGAGTGGTACGGTTTGAAGAATGGAGAGTCAGAGGACAGAGAGGGGGAAATGTGATGCGTCTGTGAGTGAAGGACGTGGTATGGCAAAGTCAGGAGGACATTCTTAAGAGTACAACGTGTCTCTTCTCTTTCGCTCACCTCATGTCAAACACATCAGGTGGGTCTCTGGAGGGATGAGCAACGTTTCTTGGAGGAACAGAGAGAGAAGGAGTCAGAGACAGAGACGAGCAAACTCTTACCAGAATAAATAATGAGTGTTTTTTAGACTGAAAGTACCCAGCGTACAAATCCACAGTCAAGGGAATTGACTCATGAGACATACTTTTGTAAGAACAGTTATAACACCAAAACTAGAATTGCTAAATTACTTAAACATATTATTTATTAAGGTTTTTTCCACAGCTGTAGAAATCTGACAATCCCAATCCGATCCTAACCACAGCATTTCATAGTGCTTACAACTTCAAAAATCATTGCTAGTTGTATTAATGTAATAACTCAAGTTACAAATAATACATTATTTTCAAAACTGTCTCACCGTAAAGTGTGTTATCACAGTATTCATAAAGGAAAAAAAGGTAATGTATACGTATATCATTTTCTTTGAAATTGATATATGTCATTACTATGGACCATAAGTTACAGCTTTGGCTTTTAAGGTATAGTAAAAAGTGATATGTCTAGGCTTCATCAGGCCTTCATACATCTAAGCTTTTCTTTTTTTTCCCTTTAGAAAATCCTTAGAAGAGGTTGTTTCCACAAAATTACTTCATGCACTTTGTATTTATCCCTAATATGCATTTTCTTTAAATGTTGCATGCAATAACACGCTGTGTATGAATTCAAGGAGAAATGTATGACTGTACTCCTCCATAAAAGAAACCACCAAAGGAATTTTTTTTTTAGAATATATATATATTCAAAGAGACGGCATTCTGTACTAACCTAGCTTCTTTTCTTTAAGGGCTATTTCAATTTAAAACAATAAAGGATATATAGAAAACTTGTATAAAGTATTGTAAAAACAAATCAAGGGGTTGACTATATGTGACAGCATTATGGATTTGAGTCTGTTTTCCATTTTAAATAGGGTTAGATGTTTTTTCCAATCTTTAACTCAATGCTATTAAAGCGCTATAAATACTATTATGTTTAAACAGCTGTTAACTCAAGTAATTCTCCACAATACCCAGCTAAATGTAACTCATCTCCTCTTTCCTTTCCTCTACACTGTTTTTCTGCTTCCAATTCCTCTCCTGTATTTTTCCCTTTGTGTCTCTTCTCTTCTTTCAATGTTGATGTTGAGCGTATCAACACCCGGTCCTGTATGTGACCTCTTTTCTTTATTTCACTCCTCATCTTTCCTTCTCTCTCGGCACTATCACCTCTCCCACTTAGTAAATCAGGAACTGTTAAAAAAGGTATATTATTATTAAGTGTATTAAACGCACCCTTGAGCCGCTGGCCAACCAAGAAACATATCTATATGTATGTCTCTTTCACCTGTTTGTCTCACACTTCATGTCTCAGACTCTTTCGACACAGATGTCTGTAAGTGTCTCTCTCTGATGTCATGTGTTTGCATTGGGCTGCTCTGCGCTCTTTGACATGGAAATGTGCCAAAATATGTGATAATGTTTACCCAGACAACTCCCTTAATTGCCTGTTTAAATGTCCAAATACAATCATTTACACTTCTAAACGCCTGGGGAGAGGGACTAATGACCAAGTGTGTGTGGGACAGCTCTCACATCTCCGCGCCTCAAGCATCCAACAAATAAGTGAACATTCACACTTCTGGTTCGTGTTACCTTGAATGACTGAGAATAGAGAAGAGATGTGTCTTCTTGTTAGTCGTGTCCCATGGTGCCGCACACGAGCAGCAAAGGGATTTTAATTCACAGACCGAGCGATGCTTCCTCTCTGCAGCTGCTGCACCTGATCTATGTTGTACAGAGAAACTGATTTTCATGGACGAACATCTTCCCTCCTCCATCAAACACAAGCGGTTGGATGGTGATTTTCACGGTAAGTCCCAAATGCGGGACGCAGAAACACTTAACTGAAAATACCTTTATTTAAAGCTTAGCCCAGACAAGATAGAACAATGCAAGGCGAGGTAAACCCGAACAGGAAAGGACAGAACTTCACAATGCACAATGCTCAAGAATAGGACAATGACTGGAGTCAAAAGCAGGACTTGAATATAATCTGAATAATGAGGGGATAAAGGCGCACAGAAGGTCAGGTGGTTGCAGCGCTGATGGGAACAGGTGAAACTAATTAGACCAGGACAGACAATCAAACAGGCAGGAGAACCCAGAAAGACTTCAAAATACATCAGACACACTAAAAACTGGGGTCATGACAAGAATGATCACTTGCAGACGTCCAGCAGAGGTCCGAACACGCTATCCAAACACAACCATAACGAGAACAGAGAGATCCGTTGTGTTATGCACCGTTACATGTTGTTTGTGACATGTTGTTTGTGACATGTTGTTTGTGACATGTTGTTTGTGGCAGGTTGCCTCCCAACATTCCAGCCAGGCAACAGCAGGGATAAGGGTCCACACATATTTACAGTAAAAAAATGTAACCTGCAAAGCATTTCAAGACTTCCAAATATAACTATAAATAAATGAAATAAAAAACAATTCCTCTCCTGCAGTCTACGTTAACGGAAATATAATGGCTCAGTTACCAAATATTAATACCAATTACTTTTACACACACACAAATTAATCTTTCATGAGGTTCACCACGATTAGGTTGACCGCAGGTACAAACCTAATGTGAATATGCTCATATCACTGACATCTGCACAATATTGCTTTGTTTGATCCCTGGTGTATATTCTTTGTATCAATTATATGTGTATATGAAGATGTGTTTAATCTATTTTGAATCTCTAATTTTATATTTATATTATATTCTTGCATATTTTATTTTACTCATGTCATGTGTCATTATTTTTATATGTTTGTGTGGGAGTGTGTGTGTGTGTTTTTATGACCAGTACATTGATACAAATAAATACAATTAGGTAACACACTGCATCATATAACTTAGTGAAGACTACAATTCTATTTCTCTTCTCCATCTCTTTCTTTTTTTTTCAAATAAAAAAAAAATCCCGGTGTGAGACGTGGGGGAGGACAGTGTCTGTCCGTGGGCCGAGCTCAGACCGTGTTGCTGCCAGCGCACGGAGCCGCACATCGTCTTGCTAGTCTTGATTTCAGATTGGGACCAAACCTGGAAGTTCCATCTGTGTGATTCACTCCAAGGTCGACTGAAGGATCAGATTGCCCCTCTGGCTTCCTGATGTGTGTGTGTTCCTGTGTATCTTTTAGTGCTTGTTCGTGCATACATACTACATGTGTCTGCATGCGTGCACATCAGGGCTTTATATTTGTACACGTGTGGATGCTTAGTGTGTGTGTGTGTGTGTGTGTGTGTGTGTGTGTGTGTGTGTGTGTGTGTGTTTGCTGAACAAGGGCCAGGTATGGGTTGAGGAGAAGGATTGATGGTCCTGGAGGGACTCGGCAGCTGGAACGGAGAACACCAGACAGACGGACGGACGGATGGAGAGAAACAGGGGAATAAATCAGAAAAGAGGGGAAGAGGAAGGAGGCTGGAAGTGCGGAGGACAGAGAGAACGGGAGAGATGATGAGGGGGCTCAGAGAAGAGGGGGATTTGTCCAGACAAACAAACTGCAAATTCTTCAGAAATGATGTGATGCAAGATCTCAATAATAGCCCAGTAGGCTGCAATATGTGCCGTCATTCAGAAATGCCAGGAGACCATAGGAAATATCATATAATACTAATGTATCTGACCACAGCCATTCTTGACTCTGTGCAGACACAGGCAGACGCACACACACACACACACACACACACACACACACACACACACACACACACACACACACACACACACACACACACACACACACACACACACACACACACACACACACACCCACACACACACACACACACACACACACACACACACACACACACACACACACACACACACACACACACACACACACACACACACACACACACACACACACACACACACACACACACACGTGCCTCTCTCCTGACCACATCCCCTCCTCTCTCCTCTCCTCCCAACCTCAGGTCGTGTGGTAATGAGTGTGTGATGGAGCCTCGTGGCTAGCAGACTGGCAGAGGTATTTTTAGCACTTCTGGTGGTTTCCATCACTAAATATGCTCCAACTTCATATTTGAAACCAACCTCAAAGGGAGAAAATGATAGTTTGTTGCAGTTAGTTTAAGCTATAAGGAGATTTGTGGATTGACGGGTAGGAAAGTAATTAGTGATAACTGAAAAAACATAAATTTGGTGATAGATTAAATGAAAAGAAGAAAAAATGTAAGGTATATAACGTCACAGAAGTACAAAGTAAAAGTTACATTAACTCGGTGCTACGTACCTTGAGGGAAAATAATGACTGGAAACAATCATCACATTCAATCGGTCAAAGCAAAGAATTTTCCATAATGTGGCAACTCTTTTTAATTTTAAACAGATGTAATGCTTTGCACCAACTGTTATTCACTTTGACTTGGCATAACTATTTCACCTATGTGCAAAAATATCATGGTATTATACTGTACGTCTCTAAAGGTAGCAACCAATTACCTAACCTATGATAGAAATAGGAGAGACATTATCAAAAGGGTCAAGAAAACAAAGAAAAGAAAAAGGAAAAAAAGGAAAGCAGCTTGGTGTAGGTTTGGCACTAGTCCCAGTGCTCGGACCCACAGCCATATAGCAGCAACACTAGCCCTATAATTTCCCTGTATGACATTGGAGTTGGGAGGGGTAACAATAAAAGACGTGAGAGAATTGTATAGTATAGAGAAGAGAAGAGCAAGAATAATCCTGAAAATCCTGGTAAACCATCCTCAATAGCAACATACAGGTTTTATGTTGTATTCCATTGGCAAGACACAAGACAAATTAATATGCCTTAGCGAATCAAAAGAAAATGCCGTCCTCACTAATAACCTCACCAGAAATGGCTGACCTGACTGGGCACGCTCACGTGTGCTTTTTTGTCATAGAAAAACTGCTGCCTTAACCATATGTCGTGCTGATAAAAAGCGTGTCATGCATTGCTCACTTGTTTCCATAACCACCAGTCAGCTGCAGCTGCCACTAAACAGCATATTTGAATCTACACCTCTTAACGGAAACTCCCCTAACGCAGCCAATTTGTTCCCATAAGGATCCCACTACAAACTTTCCTTCACTACTTTTTCCACTTCCAGCTTGTTTTTGTCGTGAACTGTTCGCAGCCTTGCTGTGAAACCTCAGTGATAACTCCCTCCATTAAAAACAACAGCAAGACCGCAAACTGTCAAACTGTTGCTTAATGCTTATTGACCTACACCCATCCACCTGGGTTTTCAGTGCTTGCTGTACTTGGATTTTTCAGTATGATATAACGTTCTTTCAGAGAGTTGGATGAGAAGATTTATACCACCTTCATATTTGTGTGTTATAGTGTAAGAAAGACCACGTTTTCAAGTGGTATTATTGTCATTGGCGCCATTGCACAAAGACAACTGGATCACTTTCCGTTTTTACTTATTTTCCGTTACATGCTGATCGAGTAGAAGGAATGCCAACTGGATGCCGGTTTGGAACCCTCTCAAGTCCAATGAGTGAATGATGTTCGCTCTTGTTTTACCTCGGTTTTTATCGTTCTCCCTCTGCGCCTTCTTTGCCTTCTCTGTCAATGGGGCTCTCTTGCATTAGCCGCGTAGAGTTTCCACAGTTAATCCGGTTGTTCCAATGTTCGGCATTTCCGGTACCTGGGGATAGCTACTGATAGCTACCTGGGAAACTAAAGCGATATATTCTTCCTGCTTTGGTTGTGCAATGGGTTATGCACTTCCTTTGTGCTTTATATTAAGCCTTCATTGTCCCGGGAGAACGTCATCAATGGCATAAAATGTGTATAGTGAAAGCGTGGTTTAAAGTGAACCAATCTAAACGCTGACTGTATCATTATTCAAAAGTATTTACATTAAGCAAACCATTTACATCACAGTGATAGCTATTTAAAGATAATTGTTCTTCATTGTGCTCAGCAAAGGTACATTTAATCCTTGAAGTGCGTCTGACTGTTTTTACACTGTAAAACTGTCAACAACTGAACATGACACCGGCAACTTTTATGTTGACTAAATCTATACTGCAAGTTCCAACATTCATAGTTTTAGAGGCAAGAATATACATAACAGGATTACTTGTTGGAGCCAGTCAAATCTTTTTAACAACACAGAAGAGACAAAGTTAGGCAAAAGAGAAATAGTAGAAAGCCAAGACTTAACGTCACTCCCTATTTAGATGTATCTATACATTGTATAAGATATATTAAAAGTCTCACATTTAGAACTACCACTTAACATGTTTGTCATGGAGACGAAATAAAACATTCTGCAGTGTTCTGTAGAGCTTCTAATTTATGCTGACCAAAATATTATCATTTGTTATTGTAGCAAAAAGAAAGAGACTTCAGGACTGATTGATGTCTCACAGCGGAGCAAGGATCTTATTCTTCTTTCATTTAAAAGCTTCCACGTTTTTGCAGAGCGCTCCATCTCCTCCATCCTTTATTTCTGTTGGCAGCTCTTTCTCCCTGAACATCTTTCCTCTCTCACAAGGGGGCCCATTGTCCAGAGAGGAGACGCTCGCTTTATGGTCCATACAGAGACAAGTGGCAGAAGCACATTCCATAACTTATTGGGACCTGAAATCCCATCACTCCACATCTGCAGGGGCATGTTTGCACTATTTCACTGCTGAGGTCAATTCACTTTAAATCCAGTCTGTACGCAGCGTAATCCGATGCTGCTGTTTCTCTAAACGTTTTCAATGTATTCTCCTATTTCCAAACATAATCAAATTCGTGTACGACAACATAACATTTGCAACCATGGCACCCATTGTGCTAAAGCCGGAATAAGCACTTACTAAAAGTAAATACATATATTTGGTTGTCACTTCCATCATTGTCTTTACTTCAAGCGTCTTTCATTCATTATTAGGTTCTGGCTTCTCTTACGTCTCTCTTCCTGTCTGTTCTTTCGTTTGAGTATGTGCAGGAGTCGGTAGTTCTTCTTATGAGAAAAAGATTTCTGAAGGCTCTAATCCTTTCCCCCGTTAACCTCAGCTTTATTTCATATGTTTCTGAGTGTGCGCTTGTGCATTGACAACAAGATAACGTTTAATGGCCGACTGTGATGCAAAAAGAAGTTATAAAGCTTTGTAAGATAAATGAAATCATATGTCAAGTAAATGCAGAGAGTGTGTTGCTAGCTCCTGACTAAACTCATCCATCCTGTGTTGGGGTGTTGTTGATGCAGTGCTGAAATATACAGGAGCAACCAGGCCATCCTGCACACTGTCAGAAACAGGGTTACACATCAAGCAAGGGGGCCTTTCAATGATACCAATTACAAATACTGAGCAGAAACAAAGCCGTTGATCGCTTTCTGACCCTACCGGCCCTTTAAGAGGAGTGATGAGTCAGCAGACAATGGTGGTAGAAAACAGAGGTCATTATCGGTTTCTCAAAAATGGTGACTCACCGCAACCTCATGGCATCAGGAGCAACTTCTATAAAGTATCTTGCCCAACAACACTTCAGGGGTTGCGATTGAACCCCCAACCTTCGGACTGTTACACCACCACACTACCTACAGCCAGTCGCCATGGAGATCAAATGTCCTGCCGAGGGCCACTTAGGGTTTGGTGGCTGAGAGCCGCCAACCGTGTGATTAAAGAAACAACAACCTCTCTCCTCCTTCTTTTTTACCATGAACACAATCTCCGGTCGAATCACGTAGGTAAGAAGACAAATGGGCAATTCTGTGTGTTCATGCGGTACAGATGGGTTACATCAGCGTGGTGTAATGCTCGAGCCGTCGGTTTGAAACTATGTATAAAACAATTACAATCTACAAGCTTTTGATCTCATTGTTATGCTATCAAGTGATATGTAAGATCAAATGTTGTTATGGTATAAGCCTCCGAGGGTTGGCCTTTCTTTTCCTACCCAGAGTGGCTCCTCTATAGGGAAGCCCAGCGTGCCGCTCTGACCTCCGCCCTAACCACAAACCCTGCTCTAACTGCCTGGGTAAACTGCTCGTGGAAGTGGCAACAAATCCGTGGCACACAAAGTCCACAGGGCGTACCCTGCACTTCAAGCTCACTGCGAGTTTGTTACAGCTTCATCTCACGCAGTACAAGTCCTCTACTAGATCTTCCTAGAGCAAAGTGAGCTTTGCAAAGTACACAGGCTAAAGAGCAGGGGTGTTAAACTCAATTTCATCGCGGGCCACATTCGCATAAAGGTTGCACTGAAAGGGCCGGTTGTAACTATATAAATATATAATATATATATAAAATAATGTATTACATTATTGCCTCTGAATTGGATTATTATCGGATAGGATAATAACTTAGTAATTAACTACGTCTGAAAGCAGAAGTCCAGGGCAAATAATTGCAAGTCTCTTCAGTGTGCATGTCACAAAACGAGATGCATTGTGGGACATGTAGTTTAGTGGTGTAAAGTGGCATGTAACCGTATAATAAACGTATTATATTCTTTGCAAGCTCTTGCGGGGCCACATAAAATGAAGTTGCGGGCCGGATTTGGCCCCCGGGCCTTGAGTTTGAGACCCCTGCTCTAGAGTAACGGACAACTACAGCAGCTCAAATCTGTGGCAGATGCTGACAGTGCAGGATTATAAATGTGCTGTTTTTCTTAGATTTCCCGATCCTTTTCAAAGACATTTCACATTTTTCATCTCCTCTGCTTTGTTGGGCTACTGTAGCATGAATTGGACCTTCATGTCCTTTGAATTATGAGTTATCTGGAGTCGTTCCAAGTACAAATGTATTTCCTTTTCTGAGAGTATCTTCTTTGGAGCTGCTTCCCAACTCAACAACTTCTCTTTATATGATGGAGATGCGGGGATTGGATATTTCCCCATAAATCTTGGTCTTTAACCCCTCAGTGATGTCATTTTTCACATATTTCATGAGATCCTTTTAATATATCTTGGAAAAATATAATATTAGAAATAAGTTATAAATATAAGTTATAAAATACATGTCCATGCAGACATTCCAAGCACTTCACCAGTGCATGAGTATCTGAACTTTGTCACATTTGTCTTCGTGCCAGTAACTTATAAATGAAGTTGCATATCACTACCTACAACTTTGTGATATACTGTGTTGCATTTGTAGAAGTCTGTCGGAACATTTGGTGATATAGTGATACAACTGAGAGCCTTTAGAGCCGCAGCACTCACAGCTGTAGCACATTACCACCAATTTTATTTTAAATCACCAACTCTGAAATCAGATAATGTGCTAACCTGAACCCTTCTTACCTGTTGGCACGGTATCTGGACCAAACAAATCCACTCAGTTTGTGTCCATGACAAATGTATTTTATACAAATGCACACAGGAATCTGAATTGGCTAAAGAGCAAAAATGCTGGAAGCCAGGTTAACACTCTTATAGCAAAGAAACGTAACCTCTCCACAGGGACAAAGACAACTAATCCACATTGAGGCCTCAAGTGTTATTGGTCCTGTAAAATGACCAATACAGCAGAGTGAGGAACATTTAAAATTCCTAAGTCGCTCAGAATATGCAGACAGTCCTGGATGTTAAATTTCCAACCACACTCCTGCGACTGATGCCCCTTTTTCCATTTGAGCCCCTGCCAATGTACAATCCTGCTAAAATTATTTTAAAAAGAAACAATTGGACCGAGATGCCCGTTCCAATTCAGTTTCATACTTCAGAATGTTAGATTCTGACTTGCAGGCTGCAAGCGTTTTGCACAAATAAACTCTGTGAAAAAGCTATACAATATGGAACAGATCTTTAGGAGATTTCCCTATAGTTTGGCTTGTTTATGCGCCTCTTTTGCAGCCAGGGCTTGTAAAAATACTTACTTCAGGCTCACCTACTATGGACCAGCAATTTGAGAACAAAAGAGGTATAAATTGCGTTATAATAATTTCTAGCTAGAAGGCAATGAAAACAAGTGTAAGATGTTGCTATGCTTAGAATATGTAGATTAGTTGGCACTGACACTGAAATGTAAACAAATCAAAAATGATTGCAGTTTTTATCAGGGAATTTTGTAGTAAAACCTGCTGCAGAGAATCAATCTTCCAACGGGCACTGACCCCAAACACACAGCCGAGGTGGAGGCAGAGCCCAAACTGCAGCTGAACGGAGTGTAGACAAGGCCTTGACAATTTCATTTTTCAAATGTTTCCAATTCACTGAGATCCAGCAATTTAGCGCAGTGAGAAAGATTGGGTAAAAATTACTGTCCAGATGTGCAAAGCTGATATTATTCATCACAGGCTCTGGGCTGTAATTGGGACCAAAGGGTTCTACCAATTTTCTCATCATATTCAGATAGAAGATTACTTTTTGGCTGAAGTGTTTAAGCTACTGCTTTACTCTGCATCACACTGTCCATGACCACACATTTAAAAGCCTTATGCTGTTAGGAAATAGCTAAAAGTGTCACACTTTGTACTTCAAAGCAAGTCAACGGACCAAATGCACAAATTGCAAAGTAACCTCTCATAGTCAAATTTGAATACATCTCCCAAAGTTTCCCCCAGCTCTTCTGAACTCTTATCGCTTTGGTTTTTATGGACTAAAAAAACATTTGTATCGTATTGAACAGCAGGACGCTTGAAGTATTGTATAGATTTTAGGTTGTCAGTACTTGGCAGTTCAGACGCAGAGACAAACCCTGAGAAAGAGTGCAGGCATTGGAGCAAACTTTTGTAGTGGCCAAACAGTGGTACTTCACTTCCGTGTCAGTCGGTGACGTCATTTGGTCCCAAAAATACTTTTTGCCATTGATTTCCATTGGGAAAGAGAGGACTGTATATCCGCGGATATATATTTTTTTGGTAAATTAACTACCCAATACGAACACTTGAACAGCCCTTATTAAAGGTCCCATATCATGCTTTTCCGGTTATTACCCGTCCCCTTGTGTGTTATGAAGGTTTTTATGTACATACATGTACTCTGGTCTGCAGAGTCAAAAACCCTCAAAGGAGCTCCAACAAGCCGTGTAGGACAGAGAGTGAATACACATAGTATACAGAGATGCTGTATGAGAAACCAATGTGAGTTTGAAAAATTGCACAGTATAAATATATTCTAGTAGACCTCAACAATGGAATTATGATCAGTAGAAATGGCCATGACATGGGACCTTTAAAGTCATTAGGGCCTTTGAGTTGTAAAATGCTCTTAAAGAGTTCATAGTTATTAGAGTTATTTTCCCTCACCGTTGATTTGACTGACGGGAGACTGGCCGTGAGTCAGGGATTCGGAGGCGGGGCAATACATCGCGACCCGAAATGTTGAACCACTCAAATCTATTAAAAAAAAAAATCGTGCTGTAATATATATGATTGTAGCGACCCTGTATAGGATGCTGAGGGTGTCACTCAGGCATCCCCCGTCTCTCTGCCAATCATAGAGCTGCACAGTGATGCTGGTTGAGGTGCGGGCCTGTGGTTGGGGGAGCAGACGGGGGAGGGTGGGAAGTTGTGACGTAGACACTGATATATATATGGGTATGTGTGGGAGTTAGAGTGAGTGTGAGGTTGAACCCACAAGTACATGAACCTGTGATCATCTGTGAATAAGAAGAGTTATTAAAGCCTAATAACTGGAAGCCTGTTTCCGACTCCCTTTGTGATCGTTACATTGGTGCCAGAAGTGACTTTTCGAACGGAGGACATCTATCCTGACGGGAGTTCGTAACTGCGTCACGGAGCTAGCCGGTAAGCTAGCGGAGATGGAAAAGTTCAGCAAGATGGGAGTGAAGCAGGAAAGTAGTGATGGAGTGGAAGATGGAGCATGCGGGTGGTCGAAGGACATGAGTGGGGAGTTCATGAGTGCACGGGAGGCGAGAGAGCGCCTGAGAGAGTCGTCGGTGAAGATGGCTAGAGACGCGGGAATGTCGCCGTCTACAGCGGCATTTCGCGCCATTTCCAAGCTGGATGTAAACAACAATGGCGGCGCCCATCAACCAGTAGCAGCCGCCGTGTCCGTGAAAACACCCAAATACTCGGGTAAGGCAGACTGGGAGGCTTTCCATGCCCAATTTGAACTACTTGCACATGCCGGGGGGTGGTCAATAGAGACTAAAGCACTACAGCTAGCTTTGTGCCTCACAGACGAGGCTCTTTCATGTCTGCTACTACTTAGCCCTAAGGACCGACACAGCTATGAAGCGTTAGCGGGGGCTTTGAAGAGGCGATTTGGACAGTGTTTCCCGCCAGAGCTGCTCCGGAACGAATTGAGTAACCGCTGTAGGAAGTCTGGAGAGACGCTGCGTGCGTTGGCTAACGACGTGGAGAGCCTGACGCGGAGGGCATATGCACACCAGGGTTTCCGCTAGGATTTTTTCTCGCCGGTCAAATGTCCGGGCAGAATTTATTTTACCGGACTAATTTGAAACTTACCGGTCATATTTCAATAATAATAATAGTTGTGTAGCAGAGTTTCCGTTAGCAGGTAATTACCGGACTATGAGCAGATATGCTTCAGTTTAAAACTCAGTTCACGGGGCTCATTTTTATATTGCTTCAGTTTATAATCGTAACAGATCGAAAAATTCAGATTCATTTTTCAATAAATGATTCCACAAACAACAAACAACATAATTATTACATTCAAACAAACTACTTGTAGTAGATAACGTACATTATTCAGAAGTTTACATCAACTTTGAATAATAACACGGGAGAAACGGATCCTCTCCCTCCCTCTCTCTCTCCTGACAGCACGTCAGTTTCTCATGCAGCTCGCTAAACAGAGGGCGGGGCTTCAGGTGATCCTGCAGAGCTGCGTGTCTCGGTCAGACTCAGCAGCTGATCTGATCTCTCTCTCGCTCCGGTTACACTTCACTCGCGTTTATGTCCATATCGATCAGATCCAGCTCTCCTGATCGGCCTTTATAGAGAGCACCGATCAAACTATTAAGAGTGAATATCGGCCGATAATGACCGGCGGCCGATCGATCGGAGCCTCCCTAATTATTACCAGACATTTTGACCGTCAGGTTTTGAATTTACCGGTTTTTTATAAATTTTACCAGCTAAAAACCGGTAATTACCGGCTAACGGAAACCCTGATGCACACATGCCACCCGGAGTGCAGAGTGAGCTGGCACGTGATCAATTCATCAGGGCTCTCCTCCCTGCGGACTTGAGGGTTGGGGTACAGCTGCAGCATCCACAGTCCTTACAGGCGGCCTTGGAGATGGCTGTGGAGAGAGAGATTGTGTGGAGTGTAGCGGCGAGGAGCAACGGAGGGCCGGTACCACCGGCTGTGAGGAGCTGCAGAGAGGAGGAGAAGCCTGTATGGGTTACCGAAATGACTGAAAGTGTTCAAGTTTTATTAGAGAAGAAAATGAGGGAGATGGAAGCAGCTGTCAATGCAGAGAGGGAACTGCGGCAGCAACAGGAGGCTAGACTCAAAGCGGAGCTGGCCTCTCTTGAACGAGATCTCCAGGAGAGTAAAGAGAAGGAGAGCCTTGTGGCCTCTCTGGAGAAGTGTCTCCAAGAGGGCAAAGAGAGAGAAAGGAGCCTGGTGGAGGAGGGTGCCAAGAGGGAGGCGCAGTTGAAAGAGCTGCTCAGGAGCCTGGAAGCCGAGAAGGACAACCTGGAGGAGCGTCTGACGAACCAGCTGTCCCAGCTCAACGGCAGCATCGCAGACTACCAGCAGGAGGCGGCGGACAACCGGGAGCACTTGGCCGAGCTGCAGCGGGAGGTGGAGCGGTTGGCGAGGGAGCGGGCCGAGTTGGAGGCTGAGGCGCAGAGCGAGAGCGACCGGGCCGCCAGGCTGGAGGAGGACATGAGGCAAGCACAGAGAGGTTCAGAGCAGAAGCAGAGTCTGGTAAGCAGAGGGAGCTGGAGCAGCAGCTGAGGTCCGCTCAGAGGGTCAGGGAAGGCAGCCGGAGCAGAGCGCGGCAGCTGGAGGAGCTGCTGAGGGAGAATCAGCTGGAGGTCCGGCAGCTGCAGAGGGACTGCATCAAGTACCAGGAGAGGATCAGCGAGATGGGTAGAGACGCTAAGGCACTGCAGCAAGGTTACAACGAGCTCCAGAATAAGCTAGAACAATCCCAACTGGAGACTTCGAAAACTCTAGAAGACCTGAAAAGGACAGAAGCAGAGTTGGATACCTGTAAATCTCAGCTGGATGAGGCCCAGAAGCAGGCAAGCGTAGCTATAGCGGAGAGGAGTACCATGGAGCAGAACGCCCAACACAGAGAGGCCTCGATGAAGGCAGAGGCGGAGCAGACCCTGGACTCTGTGAGGTTCAGACTCGGAGGCGAACTGAAGGAGCTGGAGCTGAGACTGGACGAGGTGGACAGAAGCGGAACTCTGGACACCAGGACAAGAGGGCAGCATTTCCGGGACGGGGAGCTGGTCTGGGTCTACAGCCCACAACGGAAGAAAGGCCGGTGCCCAAAACTGGACAGCCAGTGTGTTTGTCCCTGCAGAGTACTGGAGAGGGTGGGGGTAGTGTTTGTGCTGAGTTTTAATTGTTCCTCGTGGGCGAGGAACTTTGTAGTAGGGGGGTAGTGTAGCGACCCTGTATAGGATGCTGAGGGTGTCACTCAGGCATCCCCCGTCTCTCTGCCAATCATAGAGCTGCACAGTGATGCTGGTTGAGGTGCGGGCCTGTGGTTGGGGGAGCAGACGGGGGAGGGCGGGAAGTTGTGACGTAGACACTGATATATATATGGGTATGTGTGGGAGTGAGTGTGAGGTTGAACCAAGCGGAAAACTCTGGGGAAGAGCCGGGACGCCAATACGGAAGTGCCACACACTGCAGTTCATCTAGTGGCCAGGAGCAGGCTGTTAAAATGCCCAACTTTACAGCAGAAATAAACATGTTTACATCGTGGTTAAAAAAACCATATTCTCTGTATAGTTAGATTCCCCCTTCATGACTACTGTGTGGGGGGTGATTTTTTTTTCATATATTAGGGCGTGGTCACATTGAGTGACAGCTCTGTCAAGTGACTGCTGCTGCTAGCTTCTTGTCTCTCTGCTACAGGGACTCTGCCTGCTCAGTTCATCCAGGGAACACAACTTGAAGCCGGCCGTGGTTGTTTGTTCTTCATGCTTATATATCGGACTATTGTGACTCGCTCTGCGGTTGAAACAGACGGTGCATGAATGCGGTTGTTGCGGTAAGTGAAATTCGAGTACTTATTGATGTGTTTATGATTTGATTCAGCTACGTAATGAATGTTAAGGCTTGGGTTAGCGTGTAAGTGAGTGGTAGCTACATCGGTGCTAACGATGCTAATCGTAGTCTCCAAGTTAAAACCATAGACTCTATATATAAAGGTTAAAACTAAATAGACAAGTGTTAAGCGTTAAGTGGGATAATACTTACAGTATTATCCCACTTAACGCTTAACACAGAAGCCGTTTGTTCTACAGTGTAGAACAAACGGCTTCTGTTTGAGGTTATGAAATAAGGTCATCCTTGTAACTTAGAGAGATATTTTATTATACGTAGGAACTGTATGCATCGCTAAGGTTAATTTAAATTGGCTATGCTCAAGTATGTAGACAAGCTCATGTCGAAGTAGTGTATATGTGAAATCAACCTCACAATAAGATGTGTGTATATTACAAATAATAATGTCATATTTCAAGATGATTAGGTTAGATATTACAATATGGTTGGTTGAGCTGGAGTTCATTATTGAGCTTACACGTTAACGTCACAGTCATCTGAAGAACGAACCCAAACCTTGTTGTTTTTATTAATTGCATTACCAAATTGGTATCAAATAAACAGTAAGCATTGGTAACACAACTTCCAAAGTTACAGTAAAATAAAAAGGACCCTGACTCGGACAATACACAATCCAACATGTTCAACAGAAGAGAATCAGTTATATTGTTTGTACACATGGTACTTTACACACATATATATATATATATATATATATATATCTGTTCGTTTAAGGTGTCCAGGTGATGCAGACAGGCTGGACCAGAGAGTGAGAGACAGAAATGGACTCCTCACAGCAGTGAACTTCAGCACAGGTACAAAGACTCTATTTTTCATACTGTACAAAGAATCAAGAAAGATATTTGTTTAAATAAATGAAGTATTGACTTGAATACACTGATATACATTCCATTAAGGGGTTTGAGGGGTTTTTCCATGCAAAAAGTCACATTTAGATGTTAACAAGCAATATGATTGTGTGAAAATGAGACCTTGTGTCTCAATGAGATCTACACCTGTATAAATAAAGGCTAAAGAAATATGGTTTTGTGAGCTTTCTAATTTAATGTATTGAAGGCAAAGATATTTAACACATAGTGAGAACTGCTACTATTTATCTCTCAATATTGTCTGAAAAAAACGTGGTAAAAGTTATTCTTTCAGTGAGACAACAGAGCAAGCTTCTACAGTTGCACTACGTTTTGATAATAACATATATTTCAATGTTGATGAACTTCATACTGTTCATTCATAATCTGATCGTCTTTGTAGCTCACTGTTGAAATAAAAAAAAAACATTACAATTACAAAATAATTATATCTACAGCCCCTAAACACACAAACACACCTCTTTCATAAATAACACACTTGTTCTGCAATAATATGTTTTATGTTTCCTGTCATTTTTGTTAGGAAAGGACATGCCTGAAAGACACAACATTTTCTCCTTCTCTGAGGGTCAAGAAGAACATCAAAGAGGAACATTAAAAGCTGATGTTATGAGATTTCAAGACCAGTACAGGACATTCACTAAGAAACTACTTTTGTTTGCAATGTCACAAATAAATGGGGCCAATCTTCAGTCAGATGTGAATGTGTAATCTAACATTTTCAGTAAGAATAATGGACAAAAGGAATGCAAATACAAATACAATTTATTGAAATGTGAACCAAAACGTAATCAAACATGTTATATAAAGCACATATGGACAGAAGGGGTAAACCTATTAAATGTATAAGTAAACACATTTAGTCAAATAAAGTGACAGACTAGGCCTGTGCAGTTGGTATCAGCTATGCCCAGCATGGGCTCCTCCATCAGGGCTGGTCCTCCTCGCTGAGGAGAGACCCTCAGTAATCTCCAAAGCAACAGACAGGACGTCCATCACACGGAGGTTTCTCCCTGAAGTCTCTGCTGCTCTCTGGACACCACGCTGTCTCAATCCGTCCACACTGAATATGAGAGGGGAAAAATGAAAATAATAAATGCTTTGGACAATAAGAAATATAAAGTTGACTGTTGAGTTGCTCAGTTTTTTTAGATTGTCAATACTATTACTGTATAACTAATATCTCAGGTTAAGAGGCACATTCAAATAAAGATTGGTCTTTAAATAAATGTTGTCTTTTGAATTGTTTGCCTAAAGTCAAGGATCTAGAACTGGTACTTAGTTTGAATAATACAGTCTGGTTATTATGCTGTTTGGAGGAGGCCTCACAGGTAAGAGCACTAACTAGCTACCACAGGGCTCTCAAGTCTCACGCATTTGGCGTGAGACACACGCATTCCACTCCATTCACACGCTCACACGCCACACCTTGTATTTCTCACGCAGAGATTTCTTTCCAGGGTACCGCAATTTTGTAAACAAACTAGTACAGAATCACTGTAGCCACGCATCAACCAATCAAAAGAATGTAAACTATCGAACAGCCAATTAGAAAATAACATGGCTGTATCCGGGTAGGATTTAGACATTCTGCCCTATACTTTATAGACAGTAGTGCTGTAGCGTCGACTTCAAAATATCGTCGACGACATATTTCCGCGTCGACGCGTCGCTTCACACACGTGGGTGTGTAAACAAAGCAACAAGCAGTTCGCAATCGCACTTCAAACACAATGGAGACTGAAACGGCTATCACGATGCTTCTTATGAGACTTGTGTTTTGTTTTGGTAAACATGGTTTGTATCGTCAGTTAGCTGAGATTATTTCCGTTAATCTGGTATAACACATTAATAGTTTGTTAAATATTAAGATCCCCTGAGACACAGTATCGTGGAAAAAAAAATGTTTACATTACTTTTTTTACAATACGTTTTTTATGAATTGAACAACAGAAAAATAATCGTTAGATTAGTCGACTAATCGATCAAATAATCGCCCGATTAATCGTTTTCGAAATAATCGTTTCCCCCCAGCACTAATAGACAGGTAAGGGTTTCAACATTTTCCAGGATTTCAATACTTTGATTGAATACATTAATCAGTTCTTTACACATGGTGCTCTTTTTAGATTTCAGGAACTACTACCTTTCCATGGGCCGGAGGAACAGGACAAGGTGTGTGAGGAGTTCCTGGAATATCAGCTGATGGATATCCCCATGCCCCAAGATCCCACCACCTTTAATGTTGAGGAGTTTTGGGGGAGTATGTCCTCAATCAAGTGCAAGGTAAGAAATATTTGGCACCACATGACATACACATAATCAATTGAAATCAAAAGCAAAGCATTTGAGTAATACAGTCTCTTGGTTCCTTTTTTCAAAGGTGACCGGTTTGAGCCAGTTTGGGAGGCTCACTAAAATAGCTCAACTTGTTCTAGTGCTCCCTCACTCTAATGCCGACGCGGAGAGGGTTGGCCACCAACACCTACAACAAAAAACACACACACACACACACACACACACACACACACACACACACACACACACACACACACACACACACACACACACACACACACACACACACACACACACACACACACACACACACACACACACACACACACACACACACACACACACACACACACACACACACACACACACACACACATCCCTTCACTAAGAATGAAATAAATATGTTTTTATTTGTATGAATTTATGTGTCATTTATCAGATAAGACCACCGTCCCCACCCAAAGCCCCGCCGCTGCCAAAATCTCACTCTGAACTCTGTTCAAAACTTGACAGCCCTGCTACCATCACATGTACCTTAGCTTGACTTAAATGTATTAAACGTGTAATTAAGTGATATCAAAATATAAATAACTAATGTCATGCAAACATATTAATATTTGCTTGATTCCAGTGTTGAATTTAGCACAATTGCATACAAACGTTAAGGGGTTTTAAGATTCTGAAGTATTATGCTAAAAACTCAATAACTTAGATTATTATTTATAGTTTTGTTGAATAGTTTCATGTCCGCTTACCTTAGAAACGTAAAATGCGACGGGAGTGTGCAGATGGGGAGCATGTTAGCTTAGCTTGGTAGCTTCAGCTAGCTCTGGAACTTTCAGCTCGGTGGCAGAAGGTCCCGCCTCAGCACCGCCTCTTTGCCCTTATTTGGAGCAGGCGGGAGTTGAACTCTGACGTCACTGTCGAGCCGTTAGTGGCCGACTCCGCCTACTAACGGCTTCTCGGCAACTCTGCAGAATCCTATGGGTGACGTCACGGACCCTACGTCCATTTATACAGTCTATATGGGTTGAACCCACAAGTACATGAACCTGTGATCATCTGTGAATAAGAAGAGTTATTAAAGCCTAATAACTGGAAGACTGTTTCCGACTCCCTTTGTGATCGTTACATGCTTTTCAGCATACAATATTAATTAAAGTGAAGTACAGTGCATATATCCCTTCACAGAACTAAAATATGCTTTTAAAAAAGTTTTAATGAGATGATGGAATCAAAGCTGAACTGTATAACCCAGTGTTGTAGTCAAGTCACCAATTCACGAGTCCAAGTCAACCTCGAGTCACCACTCTTCGAGTCCGAGTCCAAGTCCGAGTCACCAAGGGAGAGTCGTAGTCGAGTCCGAGTCCAAGTCCGAGTCACCCAAGGAGTGTCCAAGTCGAGTCCGAGTCCGAGTCATCATTACCTGTGTTCGAGTCCAAGTCAAGTCCGAGTCACTTAAGAAGAGTCCAAGTCAAGTCCGAGTCACTTAAGAAGAGTCCAAGTCAAGTCCGAGTCACAAGTCTTCATGTATTAATCTTCGTGGATATATGTTTTGAAATGTAGCTGCTCCTCTACATTGCTGTTATCCTGTCTATTGAACTGCTGTGAAGCGAGTTTGGCTACAATTCTTGTAATAGGTGCTATACAAATATAAAGCTTATTTCTAATATTCATATTATTATTATATATAAATAAACTATATTTAAAATGAGTTACCTTTTTAGAGAAGTGATTATATTTGTATGCCAATATTTTCCTATGGTAAAGTTTTCGTTTTGCACTTTTATTTTGATAGTAATAAGATTGGGACTCTTATTTTGAAGGAACTTTTACGGGTTAAATCAGTTTACTGATAAAGATTTAGCCCCAGAAAGCACATGGCTACTTAGCATGCAAAATGATGTCATTATGCATGTTAAGTAGCCATGTGCTTTCGTGTTATCGCTGACTCTTTATTTATTGATTAGATCACGTTACTCTGATGATAGTGTTCAAGACAGCCTATATGTCTGAACTCGATCCTTAGAGTAATGTGTTACGGAGCCTTCTCTTCTATATTGTTTCCACATAACGAGCATTTTGCGCTGCTCTTTTCCAATGTGGAAGCAGAATGTGTGAAAGCATACAGCACGATACGGGGTGTGTCTGTAGACATCTCTAGACTGGAACAGCGGGGCCCAGTACGTGAACTCGCCATACAGGATAGAGGACATCAGACTCCAGAGAAAATGTGCTCGAGTCCGAGTCCAAGTCGGAGCGTCAGTGTACGAGTCGAGTCCGAGTCATCGTGGGGGGGGGGGGAAATTCACGAGTCCGAGTCCAAGTCATCCTGTGCGAGAATTCACGAGTCCAAGTCCGAGTCGCGTCAATCAGTGCGCGAGTCCGAGTCAAGTCACGAGTCCCGAAAATCGGCACTCAAGTCCGACTCGAGTCCGAGTCCAGGACTCAAGTACTCCATCTCTGGTATAACCCAACCCCAGAAGGAGGTCATGGGGGATTCTCCCCCAGGAGATTATTAGAAATACTAACATAAACTACACATTCTGGTACACTCTGAGAAGAAAATAAATAAATCTATTACTACCTGACATATTAATAATATTTTATGCCATTGTTTGTTTTTCACTTAGTTCTGACAGCTGAACTTGCTGCTCCACACAGAGAAAAGAGTAAAAAGGAGATAGTCTGTGTGAATTACTTAAAATGGTGGGTAGATAGCCCCCATTGTTCTGTGACCTGTCAATCATCAAACCGGCGGTCATATTTCATCATGTGTTCATTTTTATCTGCAGTTGTACCAATGGATGTATAAAGAATAGAACTACAAAGTTATTCTCCGTGCGGACTTCCGGCAACAATCTTGATTCTGATTGGCCAGAAGACTCGAAAAAACATCAGCAAAGATGTTTTATCGAGAGGATGATCACTCCATGACAGAAGTTTTCAATACCGTTTATGGTCTCCGGTACTTCCAGTCCAACGCCTACTGCATGCAGAGCGTTAGGAAATCGGGCCTTCAAAATAAAAGTTTGACTTTTTTCCACAAAAAAAAAAAATGTGAACAAAGATTTCCATTTTTTCCCCTTCACTCAAACATCTGCGACCCACTCAAAACGGGTCCCACCAGTTGAGAACCAATGCTCTATCTATGGGCCCCATGGATGCAGATTGCTATGAGATCAATGGATGATTGGAGAATTTTGTTCTCGAGACAGGCCATGTTGGCTTAATGCGCCACTGGGCAACTCCAGTAAGAATGAAGCAGGGCCCGCCACCAATCCTGTATCCAGTTTTCTTTATACATCTATGTGTAAAGCTCATCCTGATCTGCTGGACAAACCAGTTATTATTGGAGGAGACCAAACAAATGAATATTGAGATCATGTCATTGGTCTGTATAACCATTGGTCACATGTGTACAAACAATGAGATAAAATGTCTCATGGTTAAGGTTTTGAGTTAAGTTGCTCTGGAAGAATGTTTACCACAGTGTTTTCTGTCCAATAAACAGTGACTTACCTTGACATTGTTAATTTTGCCTTGTCCCTTTTAAATTAGTTCCAGACCAGTACCAGTCAAAGGATAAATACTTTACAAACGCTGAGCGTGTTGAGAAGTTGGATTCATATGGAACATATTGTTGTTGTTATAAGCAATGGATGCTGTCCAACTGCCTACAGAGTGAAAATTAACAGGATCATATGGTCAAAAAACGACAGCGCTGTTACTAAAATCAATGTCTCTCTCCCTCTATCTCAACAGAAATACACAAGCACACGAGACGAATCGTGCACATTATCAAATTGATGCACACAATAACACCCAGCAGACATAAACACACACAGATCAGCCCCACACGCTCACATGCATGCATAATTAATACTGATATAAATCAACTGTCGAATTTTTTGTTGGAGCGCGTAACCGAAATTCCTCAAAATGATCTGCAGTAATTTACGGTGTGTTTTCCACCGAGGGGAGTGATACTGGGTTCTAGGCTGTAAACGTTGCTGTGCCATGTTTATTTTCATTTCATTTTGTTCTGCCTCTACTAACACTTTACCTTGGTGATTTAAGGAGGCTTAGAGTAGTTTTGGAACGCAACCAAAGTGTGTGCGTGTGTTTGTGTGTGTGTGTGTGTGTGTGTGTGTGTGTGTGTGTGTGTGTGTGTGTGTGTGTGTGTGTGTGTGTGTGTGTGTGTGTGTGTGTGTGTGTGTGTGTGTGTGTGAGGGCATGTCCTAAGTATTAGGCTACTGAATCCTCTTCTGTCTTAGTTCTTGACTCTTTTCTGCAGTATGTTATGTAATAAGGAAATAGCTTCACTTGTACACTGTGCACCTGTAAGCATGTGGGGCTTCATCTAAATATAATCATTTGTATTTTATTTGTATTTGTATTTATTTATAGAAGGACCATGCATACAAAAACATTAATCTCAGCAAAGAGATGAGATGCAATATGCCAGATTATAGCTAATAGCTAATTTCCATCTGTGGTCCTCAGACAGGTTCATAACAATCAATAAACAAATAATAACATTGCATGATCTCTATCAGTCATACCATTTTAAAACCTGATTTAAGTGCAGCTCAATAAATTAATACATAGTACACTTGAAATACACTTACATGATCTCGGTCACTTAAATAATTTTAAAGCCTGATTTAAATACATGTTACGAACATAATACTTAGTACACTTCAAATACACTTAAATAAAAATATCTAAGATGTATGACAATACAGTTCAAATAAAAAAAACTCAGATTACAGTGTAATTAATGTTGGCATGACTGGTTGCTTAATATCGTTATTTTTGCACCATAAGAAAACGAGTTAAAATCAGTACAGGTTTTAAGTTCAACTAGAAGAGTATTCCAGTGCTTGATGGCCGTAAACGAAAATGCTGATTATCCAAAGGCAGTGTGCGTCAGAGGGATGGTTAGATCTGCATTTAATGCAGATCTGGAGTTTCTGCAACTCTGCTCACGGCATTGAAATCTTCTTTAATTTCCTTGAGTCATTAAACCTTTTCTAGAAAGAGTAAACACTTTAGTATGTTCAGATGTCACCAACAGACTATCCTATTTATAACTGGTTGTGGTTGTCAAGTGTTGGATAAATAGTTTCTCTACAGAAGCTCATAATGTATTCTGTGTAAACTGAATATATCTATATATTTCTGCTAAAAGAGGTGTCGACCAGCTGGGGTAACAAGAAAATCGGCGTAATCGAGTGTGACTATTACAAAATATATCATTACGTCGGAGTAGCATTTGGTTGGTATTTCCGGTTATTTCTCCACTGGTTAACATGGGTTAACAATACCGTGTAACTGTCACGTTTGAACAGTGACATCTTCACGTCTCCCAGCATGGTAAATCGTCACATGTTCACGTCTTGCCGTGATACCGGGTTGTTTCTATCAGATAGCTGTGCTAATGCTCACCTGCCAGTTGTTATAAAGGCTTTCTATTGCTTAAAGTTTCTTTCTTTTTTTTGTATTTTACCCATACAACTTTGGCTATGACTACAATAATACAAATGCATTCTTCTAATATTGAGAACAAAATATTTTCTATGGATTTTTGAAGCCATTGTTTACTTTTGCTATCCTGACAATAACTTTATGGAGCAATATGACAAATAGATAATTTAATCCTTCGATTAGGCTCAGTATTCTCCCTATACAGCTGGGCACTGTAGGTTTTGGCACACGTTACACAAAAAAGGAGGAAATAGGGTCTTTGTTCAACACTATTTTGAACTGGAGGATTGATTCACATTTGGTACTTCAAAGATTATATACAGCTGCATGACGCTGTATTGCTTGTAGAATTGACTCAAAATGAACTACAGTATGTGTTCATGTTATTGAGGGTTTATTTTTCAAGCAATTTACTGACAATGACAAAATATAGAGGATTATGAAACATATCCTTGAATTGAAAAGTAAATGACCATCCATAGCTGAAATGTGTTGCTTTATATCCTGTGATAAGCAGTAAAGATTTAGAGAAGCCATGGCGTCTGACTGACTTGCAGCCTGCTCGGGGCTCAAACACATAGTCTGAAGGACCTTTTCTTGGTTCAACAGGTAAAAGAAAGAGTTCATTAATCTCACACGTACTGTACGCTGCCAGCTGCCACTCAGTCAGTTAGTAATTGTCGCTCATCAGTCAGCCAGTCCATCCTTCATTCTGTCAGTAATGTTAGCCTGCCTGTCAGCACGGAGCTAGCCCATCAGCTAGCCAGTTAACCAAACAATCGAAAAAAAGAAAGCCAAGCAGCCAGTCAGTCAAATCAGATGCCATCATGGGGGTTAAGACTAGTTTTCCTTAAGGAAATCTGATTAAGCACGAAATAGAAAGCAGGAGAAACAAGAGGCCGCATGTGTGGAGCACACACACAAGCAAATGTGTGTGAGTGAATGAAGGAAGATATGTATCTGTGTGTGTATGCAGGCAGATCCCGGAGTTATTTTCTGTAATACCCCCAGTTTCATTTCAGGTTTGGTTCGGGTCCAGGTGGTTGGCTTTAATGTAGTCCAGATGGGCGACGCAGAGAGGAGAGTGGCCAGATTTTTTCCAGAGTTTTGGTCGAATCAGGGCTTTGCTAATAAAAGCAGAGGAGATTTTCACAGTTCCGAAGACAAAACCTCGCATTCAAATTCTCCAGGGGGAACGGAGAGCGAGCGAGACCGCAATGTTATACTTTGTTTTTATTAAAGGGGTGATTGACAGCTTGGAGGGAATTTTCCAGCATTAAACCAGGGGTCTTATTGGAGAGGACAGAGCGGAGAGCACGGGGACCTGGCGAAGCAAAGCAACGCTCTGGCAAGCTGCTACTGACTTAAGGCTTGGCTTCCCCTCTCATTCTCTCTTTCTAACCATCTCCTTATTTCTCTCTGGTCTATCTATAACCGAGGAATAGATTGTTGCAGTCTGTACCTGCTTATCCTCCTCGCCCGACCCTTAACTCCTAGTTCACTCTACCACTTCTTCTGTTTTCTTGTTTTATTTATTTTAAATTTTTCCGAATACTTGTCTTGTGCTTAATAAGTGTGTCTAGGGTACTTGGAATTCTCACTGTGGGAAGGGCAGCATGTGTTCATTGCTGGATCTGTACATGCCTGCTTAGAGGCTAATAAAACCTAAAGTGCCTCCTGATTCACTGGGCCTGTAAAAGGATGAAACACTTGCAGCACTCTGCAGCCCTGTGTGAGCGCGTGCCTTCATGCATGCACCAAAGGCACCACAGGGTGTGTCCCAACCTCCATCTATCTCAATATCCATCTATCAGCAGCCCAGATCAAGAAGAAAAGCCTGCATAGGTCACCCAGTGTTTCTCACAGATGACAACTTAATACAGAAATGGAGGAAGAGCTCACCTGCAGTTACCAGATATACTGTTTTCTTTTGGTTGCTAATATTTCATGCGTCTCCATTGATTGTCAGCTGGCGGTCACTGAGCCTGTACTTGGTTATGGTTTGGCTCTGTTTTCCATCCCTGACAGCAAAGAGCTGTTATGTCAAATGTAAATCTCTTTAGCACTGTCTTATATTTCAATGTATGTTAAATATGAATTCCTTTTTCTCAAATAGCTCTGGTGCTATCCATGTATACAGTAGATAGGGTTGGTTAGTGTTTTGTGTTTCGAGTATTAAGTGTGCAGTAAATTATACTTCATCTAACCGCACAGTTACTAAGCCGGGCCTGGTTTTGGTTTGGCTCAGGAGCAGATTGGGTGCCTTTTGGTTTTTACTTGCAAATATTAACTTGTGGGACCCCTGTCCAGATTTCATATGTGAAACATATAGCAACATCATAGCAGCCAAAGTCAACATCAACGTTCTGAGAATTAACGTTTATGCAATCAATCACCTGACCATAATGTGATTAGCGCTTATTTTTCTACAATTTCCTGTTTCTTCAGCAATTTCCTTATGGTACCATTGTCCCCTTTCTATGACTCACAAGACTGCATATCCAGAGGCATTATGTCTCTACATCATGAGCGGCAATAAAAAAAGCTCAAAACACACGCCGTTCATGTTTAATAGCATTATTCTACCGCCATGCTCTTCATGTTCACCATCTTTACTCTGTTCGCATGTTAACTTTTGCTAATGAGCACTACATTCGATTTTAAATGCCAGTAGATGCAAGGTGAAATGACCAACAAAGTGATTACAATTAATCATGAGGTGGGCAAGACTGTCCAAACCAACTTGTACCCACAGTTGTTAAGACGTTTCTCTTCAACAACTTGGTGGACCACCACACCAACATTTCCCCCCATTGATTTACGCTGCTACTGCGGCTGGAGGGGCATATATCTGACCCTGCACCTACCTTTGAGCTGCATTCACATGATAGGCATGTGTCTTTGCTCACCACATGGTTGGGCGCAAAGCTCTGCGGTAAAAAACAGCTAATTGTGTTTAGTTTCTATGGTTAACTCCTCTGCTAGCTTGCGCTGCTTCATCCAGCTGTCTTCTGATTGGTTGCACTGCGCATTGAAAGGACAGCGGCAAACAAGTTCAAAGTCAAAATAACTTGAACTTTTGGGGCCCACAAAAATGTAGAGCAGTACGACGCATGGCTCTCTCCATAGAAACACAACGGCAACGTCAGCTGTTTTATGTGTTATATGAATGCAGCTTAAGGCTCTGATCCTATGTTCTCCCCTTTAAACAGTTCATAGTATAGGACAACAGTTTTGGTGTCTTGGTAATTGTGTCTCTGCTCATAGGTTGTTAATTTTTTCGGACAGACATGGCAGTCAGTGTGAGATCCCAGTGAGACTTCTACTTTTATAAAACGGGGAAAACCAGAGGAAGAACAATGGTGAGACACAACGGGGAAACAATCACTGGCTCTCAGAACATCAGCTTATACCTGGAAAGTTCACCCCCAACCACAAGCTGTAGTGCTTTGATTGGTGTCTGGCAAGTGGAGCTGTGGACAAATGGATACATTCAGGAGAACAATATGCAAGCTTACAACATAAAGTATGAGAAGCTCTCTGCTGTCATACCTGGTAGATGTTTTTAATAATGATTACACTATAGTGATTGGCACATCTTCCAATAATAAACTCCTATATACATTGATACGCGTTTGAGCACTGCAGCATTATAATTGTATGTACTTATCTTGGACAAAACAGCCTATGCTTCCATGGTGGTATCCTCATGAGCAGGAAATGTCTTTTTAACAACCAATTAAAGGTGAGCCAGGCTGCTAGCTTAGAAGAGGAATGTTTACACAGAGGAGCTCTCTGAAGAAGAGGAAGGGGGAGAAAGATTCATCGTGGTGGAGACAAGGGAGAGATAGAAAGAGAGTGGAGGTAGGAAGAAAGCTGGAGAGCAGAACGAGGTAGAGTCCAGGATTTGGCACTTTCACAGGTGTGCACAACAGGGGGTTTGAGGAGGAAGGAGTTTGTGTACATGTGTATTTGTGTGTATGCGCAGGAGTGTGTGGAGCTGCCAAACTGGCCACCTGTCTTTCCCTCGTTGTAGTTTTAGTGTTTCCTTTCATCCGGCCCTCAGCAGCACAGCTCCCACTTGGAGCAGTTAGCCTCCTGCCGTGTGCGACTGTGTGTGCGAGTGTGAGTGTGTGTGTGTGTGTGTGTTTGCGTAGCCCAGGTCCCGGTTGGGTTGGAAAGACTAATGTTCCTAAAGGCGCATTTCACTCTTTGCTCCACGTTTTTATATCTTTGTTCTTCATGTTTTATTGAGACAGTTCGAGTGGAGGCAGGAAGTTGGCCAAAAGGCGCGCGGAGCAGGAGAGGACACCAGAGGAAACTCCTGCTCCAATGTCAACAGGAGGTCATGCTTCAGGAAAAGCACTGCTACCTATCCATCTTTAATTAATAGACCCTATTCAGCTGGGTACCATCTGAGCGCAAAAACATGGATGAGTTGGGAAAAAAAACAGGAAGTGCTCCTGTCTCCTCCACTGAATCTCATGTTATGACAGTTGAAAAATGTGGACATCATCGTTAATGGTTTGAAAAGTAAGTCCAAGAGCCTGTCTGATTTTTGGGAAAAAATTAAGATAAATTATTACTTATTTGTAAAAAACCTGTGGTGGTTGCTAAAAACAGATTTGTTTGAATGCTTTATATTCAGTTTTTTACAAACCAATGAATGAGTCTGTATTGGAGGGTGGGGCTTAGGTAAGTACACTTTGAAGCCAAGCAGTTACAAGTTGAACAAGGATTTGATCATTCCTCCCTTATAGCCAGTTGAATGCTGCATTGATGACTATGTTCCCATTAAAAGGATAAGCAGAGAGTTGTTTTAAGCTCAAGAAAGCAGTGCTGCACGATCGACGAAGCACAAAATGCTTGCTGGTGATGTGGGGCATTAAGAAATGAACGAGACGGCTATTTCAATAAGATATTGGGGGAGACCAAAACAGAGCAAACAGATAAATATTCAACAAACCTTTGTCGGTAGGCTCCGAACAAATCATTTGTTTCTGCTGGATGTGTTAATAACTGACAAGAAGTTGATAATATGTCAATGTTGAGTTTATTCCTTTTTTCACTGTCCCCTAGTGGCTAACAAAAACAATAAAAACAAACTGCTTTGACCATAAGCTGCCTACTTTTTTGACATTTTGCACTCCACTCAGACTCTTTACATTCATGCAACCAAAGACGTTCAAATGTTATGGCCAAAACTACTCCTACTACTTCAAACAGAACAAAATGCCTCCAATAACATCCAAAATAGCTTCAAAATAATGAACAGAGTGTTGAGTCTATCAGGATACATTAATTAATGTTATACTGCCAGCTGTTTGTTGGTACCTTGACTCTAAACTACAGCTGCTTGCTTGTTGCAAACACACCAGCAGCAGCCCTCTAACTGACCACTGGCCACAACATAACATGTCACTTCCTTTCTACTACTTCATTATCTCAATGTCATTCAATTAAAAAAAGTAACTGAGTGTCACAACTTTGTACATGGTATACTTGATTCACCAACTTTAAAATCAAGTAGCCTAATTTGCATTTAGAAACTTTAGCCTGCACGGCTGCCAGGCTCCATATTATCCATTTACAATGTTCAGAGTGACAGATGGAGTAAAGATGGTGAACAGAGAACATGAATAACAGTTTCCAATACAATTACAGTGGAAAAATGTAAATGACCTTTCGAGATGTATTCTCATCCCTGCAAGTTCCTCTGTGCAACAGGAAAATCAATTGGCGGGATAATTATTGTTATTGTTGAGCTCACCAGAGAGCATAAAGCCGTTATGTGATATATTTTTCTTTCAGAAGGGATTACAATAGATCACAATTTTGTGTTTTGGTCCTTCACCTTGTTCTGCCAGCTTTCCATTTTCTCCAAAAAATGTTCAATTTCTCGAACACATCCCCAGGCTAAATGTGCCAGCCTCTCTGGCCCTGCACCACCGTAAAGCAGCGTTGTATTACCTCGGCTATCAGTATTCACAAGATTTCCATGGGGGCATCTTCGTCAGAGACCATTATATTGATAATAGGAACCAGTCGATCGTCCAACCTCCGGTTCACCTTGTTCCAAAACCGCCTACTTAAACACACCGCAGCAGTCTGCCCTCTCAGCTGATCTGTTTTCATCAATGTGAAATACAGAGATCATTAGACAGCTAAGCTATATCACAGATCCTCCTGCTTAGTGTGTGCACGCAGAAGTGTGTGACTGCACGTGCATGCATTAGTCCATCTATCTGTGCACATGGAAGTTCATAGACTTATGAGTGTGTAAATGGTGATCTGTGTGTGTGTGTGTGCTAAATTATACGTAGGCGTAGGGGGAACCTGATCTGGCCTGTGTGGGAGGAACCAGTTCCTTTCCCCCCTCACTGCTGCTCAGACAGACGGCCTGCTAGAGAGATCAGACTAACTGGACCAGAAGTCATTAGGACACACTAGACACACAGTGCTTTTTTCAAAGCTTCCTTTTAAAAAACCTCCAGCAGTAAGATTATCTACGTCTCATCGGCTCATAATAGTACTAAGATCTTTTAAACAAGTCGCATGGCGCTTTTCAAACCTTTGTCCCAGGAACCAGCGAGCAGCAGGGACCACTTACTCTCAAACTGTGCCCTGAGATTTAGTCTTTTGTTTCCCTGGGAGGAAAAACCTGCTCTGGCACTTGAATTTAAAGGGCATTAAATGCATAAATGATATAATTGCATTGTGTCTTTGGCATGAGCCATTCTCCAGGAAGGATTACGCAACAATCTGCCATTCTTGCTCGAGTTCAAGAAGCACGCTATCAACTGTGAAACTATTATTCTTTCTGTAATCCCAATTTTAAAGCTACACCTTTTCCTCCTTACTCACGTTCTACGTTATTAACTTATTTCATTTAAATACGTTTCCTTTACATGACATCACTGAGTAAAAGTCAGACACATTTACTTGAAAAGTGACTGCATATGTCGGCTGTCGTTTATAGTTTTGAGTGTTTGTGTGATTGCACACACAAACACTCATCTTTGTTTCTCAAGGCAGCTTCCACTAAAATAACTTTGTTTTGGCACGGCGATCAAGTGGCGTTTGATTTTGCTGTTGGTTCTTTTTCTTGAGCGGGCACATTGTAGGAAAAAGCACCATTATTGGCACCTCTGTCGCAGAAACAGCTTGTTAGCATTGTTAAAAAAATTATTTGGAAACACCAAGACGGTGCAGCAACGGGGTTAGCCTCCATTAAATAAACGGCTCATTTACATTTCACTTAATGGTGGGGAATTGTTTGAGAAATACTGCTATTATGTGGATTAAAAAAGCCGAACGAGGACACCGTAGACTGGGTAAAGACTGCCTGAATAGAGCTTAAATCTCTTAAGTCATTTTTGTAATAAAATCTATAATAACTATGAAAAACATTGTAGAAAAATATCATTATTTCTCTCACATCAGTAATAGTCAACTTTGCTTTCTCTAAAACTTGATATGCTAGTTTTGCTGCCAGAGAGACAGGTAACATCTCTGCATGTGCTATTTTGCCGTCTTTAAAATGATCACGAATTACATAACACAGAGAACACTTGTCTCTAGACAGGAATAACAAAGATTATGGTCTTTGAGATGTGTATGTGCGACAATACAAATAAAAAAGAAAGAAGAACATTCCTCTTTGCTAATGCCCTGATCATTTTCCTAGGGAGTGCAGTGGACAGATTTCGAGAAAAGGATTAGATAAATGCGCAAAGAGAAGGATGGAAAGAGTGTCAAAGGTAGTCAGGAAAAGAAATAAGACGAACAAGAATGAAGATTAGATGCATTGATAGTTAGAAATGAAAGGGAAAAACGAGTCAAGGAGAGGGTAGGTGGTGCGTGGCTAAACAGGCTGGAAAGCCATCACCAGCCAGACTCTGGCCAGTGGCACTCCAGGGAAAAGAGAGGAAGAGCAGAGGAGGAAAGAGAGAACGAGCATGTGGAAAGGTAAAGGAGAGGACAGCGAGGGGACACGGGCAGATGTCCAAACAGCCGTACCTGCAGATTCCATTCTTCTTCTTCTTCTTCTTCTTCTTCTTCTTCTTCTTCTTCTTCTTCTTCTTCTTCTTCTTCTTCTTCTTCTTCTTCTTCTTCTTCTTCTTCTTCTTCTTCTTCTTCTTCTTCTTCTTCTTCTTCTTCTTCTTCTTCTTCTTCTTCTTCTTCTTCTTCTTCTTCTTCTTCTTCTTCTTCTTCTTCTTCTTCTTCTTCTTCTTCTTCTTCTTCTTCTTCTTCTTCTTCTTCTTCTTCTTCTTCTTCCCTCTGCTCCTCAATCCCCTCTTGTCCGCCTCATCTTCAAAACCCGGCCCTTCTCTGTCTGCTCTGATCTCTGTGCCCCAGAAGAGAAGAAAGACCGCAAGAAAGGAGAGCGTAGGGAAAGAACGAAAAAGACAGAAAAGTCAAAGTTAGGCTGATGTTAGCTACAGGTGTGCTGAAACGTCTACTCGCTGTTCTGTTTCTTTTGAGAAGGAAAGTATTTGAGACTTCAATATTTCTCCTCTAAATCCATTTATGACCAAACTTAATGAAACCCTTTTATTAGTTCAATGGAAACTCTTATATTGGTTGGAGCTGGGCAGGATTTGAAAAGACAAAATAACATCAACATGAAATCTAGTCCCAGATATACAAACAATTTATTGGTCATCTTGAGTTATCTTCCAGCATTAGACATTTCCAAAGATGATTATCAGAAATAACCAATACCACAACATTCCAGCATGGCGTTTTAGGATGCCATAAATTGTGTCATTAGCCAATGTTCTTGCACCTTTATACATTATTTATAATGAATGTCAATATTGGTTAAATAACATACTTTCATTATATAATGTTATGTCACATAAATATACATTTATATTTCAGTTTACACATTAATAACACACAGAACATAAGAACAACATCAAAAGCTGTGTGTTTCCATCATGTGCCATTAGTTCCTTAGAATAAAGAGTCTCGGAGTCTCTGAACAATACAGTAACACGTCTCTTATACATGTTGAAAGGCAGGGCAGGGTCTTTGATAAGCATGTGAACGACCTTTAAAAGTACTGTTTCAGAAGTGTTTTTGAAAACACCGGACAAAAAGTAAAAAGTTCTTGTAAAGTGATATAAAAAGTAAGAAAAAAAGCTTGGTAAAGTTCCTTGAAACGTCCTGGAAGTGCTGAAGAAGTCCTTCAAAAGTCTTTGAAATGCATCAAAAGTCATCAAGTTGCATTAACGCCGCTGCATTTCAGTTGAGACTGGTTTGCGTCTCCATTGTTAACTTCTGATGGCCGACTTCCTGTCTCTTTCTTTGTTCTGGAAAAAAAAAACAGAGACCAAAATCAATCGACAGGAATAGTACATCTTAGCAAAGCAATTAGACTAGAAAAGAAATGGGGGAAAGGGGTTAGTGGCGTGTTGCAATGTCTCAACTCTACTGTGGTTGATGAAAGAAGTGAACCTTGACTGCACACACATTGTGTACAGTAGTTGATTATAGCCTGAAGAGTGACATCACGAGTGGATGACATGCTTCTCATTTGTCTGTGGTATCAGAACAGAGAGCGCTTTTGATTTCCTGGCTGGTGAGGAGACTCTCTCTATCTGGCCAGGAAAAATAACATCACATTTTCCCTCCTCACCTCACCTCTGCTCCGCTCCCTTCTCAGGCCATCTCCCGCCCGCTTTTCTAGCTGCGGTCGAGAGATTTCATCGCCGAGTGATATGCAACACGCGCCATCCCGGTCCTAATGACTTTTCAGGGCTGACGTTAGATTTGAAGGCTGTAAGATGATCGTAGGCCTTTAAAACAGGAAGTGTGGTTGATTTTCATGGACAAAAATGTAAAAAAACAACATATATTAGTAAAAGTACATAAAGGTGCCGGGTGAACGTTTTGACGGGAGTATGTGTGAGCTTCTCTGCACCCCTGTCCTCCCCTGACTTTTCTTTCCCCTGCTCATATCGTCTAACTCTCCCCTTCCTCTCATCAGCCGAACACCTGTTACACATTTCCTCCCAGACCGTGCACAAGGTGTAGGTGTTTGGAAAAAGTCTGTTTGACTGACATCAACGAAGGTGGGTAGGTGTTTGGAAGGGTATCAGGCGGTAATGCGAGAGTGAGATCATAAGATCTGGACAGGAACCAGTCCTCCCACTGATGGAGGGGAGCCATCCCTCCCCCAGCTGCAGCAGAGGACCACTGCTGTCATCGACACATGAAGCATGACCATCACTCCGTCTGTTCGTGGACTATCAACCACAATGCATTGCAATCACTTGACTTGTTACTAGGTTTTGTACATTTTCTTTAACACATCCACCATGTACTGATACAGAACGTACCAGGACAATTATTCTCGACAATGTACTGTACTTTATATGTTTTCCTAAAAACAGTTTGGTTTTATAGTTGCGTTTACATTTTAACTGTTTAGCTAATTACTGGAAAGTCCAAAACTCACATAAAATAAATATATTAATGTGACTTTTAGGCGATAGTATATATATACACTAGGGGTGTTGAAAATAATCGTTTCTACGATGCATTGCGATGCGGACGTGGACGATTCGGTCTCGATGCAGTGACGGAAGATAATCGGTTATAGAGTAGTAACGTTGCTTCCTGATTTTCCGGCCGCGGCTTTACTATAACGTTTTTTCTGTCACTTTAATATCAAATCGGTCGGTGACGCAGAGATCAGGGAACATACGTGACAGCGGCACAGCAACACTGAGCAGTCTGCTTTATCCACCAACACAAGAACACCAGTCCAGAACCGACAACAGCAGGACCCGCTCTGAATCACTCCGTGCATGTCGCTGCGGCTCAGAGACACAGGGAGGGATTTATGTTTTTCAAAAATAATCGCGTTACAATCATGTCAGGTTTTTGGTGGATTTAATTAAGTCTTGGATTGCAAAGTATGAATGTCCTCTAGCAATTTGCAGACGATATATACGTGTGTAAAGTTTGTGAAGGCAGGAGGAAAAAAGCTTCCGCGATCACCGTCTCCTCTCCGTTACTCCAAGCCCCGCCCCCTCCCTGAAAATAATGAGTGACAGGCTGATAGTGACCCGATAGAAACGTTGTTATTCACTTAATCACTGAGATATAATGAAGCTAATTTAATCTCATACATTCATGGGATTTATGTAACAGTAAGACAGAGAATGTAAGTGTGCACCCACATGCAGTATTTTTGTTTGTATATGCTGTTGTAAATACTCCTGTTGTCTGCTGTGTTCAGACTCAAGTCCTGTGTGTGATGCCACATTCAGGACATTGAGAATGGAACAACTTCACACACGGAGGCTAGACCTATACAATTCATTTATTTTGGTTTATAAATTAATGTCAAGACATTTATGTAATTGATTTCTGAAGCACTTTCTAAATAATAAAAAGAGAGTTCATATGTATTTACTGCATGTATGCATTGATGAAAAATAAGCCATGTGCAGTAATATAGAAAATTGAGGATGCAACGCATTGGTATGAATCGTGATGCACCGTGATGCACCGGGATATCGAACCGAATCGAATCGTTGACAGGATAATCGTAATCGAATCGAATCGTGAGACCAGTGAAGATGCACAGCCCTAATATACACCCCCCATCATGCAATACAATAACTAGTTAACAATAGATGTGTTATCACAAGTCATAAATCACAGACTGCAAAACAAGTTTGATTAAATTAAGGCTGCAGTCTGGATTGCCTAAAATGACTTCAATCCAACGTTTCCGTCCGACACATGAAATCGTCTCTCTTAGAAGTGAATGTGTTCCCCACAGCCTCGGGAACATTGGGCCTCCCAAGGCATCGCTGTTATTTAGCTTTCTTCAAACACAAACTACAAAACAAACGGCTGGATGAGTCAAGTGCTCTCCGGTGTTTCCTGGGAGGTGCCTTGGAAACTTGATGGCATTTATCAGTGGAAGTTAAAGTGCTCGAGGCAGGTGAGAAAAAGTGGCAACATGAAATAATCTTAATCAAAAACGTTTCATGCATTACAATTGGATTATCCACCAAATGAGTGGAATTGGTAGGAATCGGCTGGATGTGGAAGCACAGCTGTATCTGGTGAAGGGGGGGGGCTTTAAAGCTGGCCTGGTAGTCAAAACAACCTCCTGAAGACTAATATGGCATGGTCGGATGACATCCCCGCTCCCTGTTTCTCTCTTGCTCCAAACACCCACCCACACACACACATACCACCGAGCTCCCGGGGGGGTGATTTGTCCGACGCTAATATGATTACCTGATGATGTTTACTTTAG